>NC_053026.1:432176394-432310200 GCF_003073215.2 Triticum urartu | reverse complement strand
ATAGCCGCGAGCACAAGTGCAAACCACCTGCCCAACTATTGACCATACAAGTGGGTAATTGTGGTGAAATTCTCTCTGAGGATACAGTTCATGCTTTGGAGTTGCTGGATGAACCAACACTAGCTGGTTGAGCTCATGCCATGACCTGATGGAGCATCAATTTGGGTGGGAACAGAGTCAAATGTTGCTGAAATTCACCTTGTCTTCCAGCTCGTTGTAGCGATGCAAGTATTTTGGGGCTCGCCTGCCGCTCAAGGAGGGGCAATTGTCACACCCCCACCTAATACAGGATGGTATATGACAGGTCAGGTCCACCCTGTTGTCATGTGGACTGAGTAGTAGGTGTGTGCGTGTGTGTGGTGCTTATCTACCCAACCCTCTAGTCTGTACTAATCCATCGAATGGAAAAAAGATGAACTGAGCTCAGCTCCTTCGTCCTCCTTCGATCAACCCTGTACTCGCTCGCGAGTTCTCATGTGATTATCTAGCTGCTGCTAGGGACATCACAGACGCATCTATCTTTCTCTTCGCTGCAACTCACGTTTTCTTCTCCGAAGCTCAAAGCTTCCTGTTGTTCTTTACTTCTTTCACATGCTGCTTAGTACACAAGTATTACCACCGGCGACGCGTTCAAATAAAGAAAGAAAGAAAACCAGAGCTTATGTAGCTCAGGGAGCGGGATGCGCGGTTCCTAGTCGCCGGGCGTGTGACTCGATGCTGACCGTGGAGGGATCGCACACGCGGACAAGGCTCTGCATCTCGCCATGCTCGACGGCCTTCGCGTGCTCGGCGTCAGGGATTTCCGGCGATGTCCCGGAGCTCTCGCTGATCCTCAGGCTCAAGATGCTCGCCCTCTCGCGCAGCGCGCTCACTGGCGGGATCCCCTGGTGCAGCTCGGCCAGCCTCGTAGGAGAGGAAAGAGGGATTGACAGTGGAGAGCGAAAGACGGAAAGGGGATCGGGAGAGGAGAGGAACAGACGATGAAGAAGATAACAGGAAAGAAATAAATATGACTTGTGGACCCGTATTGTCAGTGAGAGTAGCGGGTGAACATAGCTGGGATCATCTCCTTTCCCGGTGCGCCAAACATGTTCAGGGCTAGGATAGACTGGGATCAGAGATGTCAGGGTATGTATTTCAGGGATTTGAAGGTGAGGATTCATTTGCGTGCGTCTCTACAACATTAGGGTTTATTTCAGACTTCACTCGTCAGTGACTCGGCTGCCGCTCTTGTAACACGTACTAGTGCAAGTACTAGTTGATTTTTCAGATTTGACTATTCTTTATATCGGGAAAAAAAAGTAGCAACAGACGGTTGATTTCCACGGCCAGGAATTTGTGGACGTGGAGCAGCAGTGGAAACTCGGCGGATTAAGCGGTAGTCTCGGATCAATCTCCAGCGCTGCATATAGTACGCGAAGGCAGCGGCCAGCCGATCAATCGGCTCCAAACTTCTGTTTTTCTCGATTACTTGCAACGCACTAGGTAAATCACCTGTGCTGCAGTCCTTGTCTTGGACTCAGCAGAACGCACGATGCGGCAGCGGCGACTCGTCAAATTAGACCAAAACAACCGTAATTTGATGATTTTGATACGTACTGATAGAATCCCTTCTGCCCAGCGAAAAGTGATCTGGCCATGACGGATCGCCTGGTGGCATGTCATGGTGCACATAAACACAATCCAGCTATGCTTCATCTAAAAACCACGAATTTCCCGAAACCTTGAGAAAAATCCTTCCAAAAATACAACACCACCGTGCGCAGGCCCACGGTGGGCGCCAACTGTCATGGTTTTGTCACGGCAGATGTCCTTAGTGTCAGGACTTAGTCGCGAGGCCAACGCATCTATGTGGTAGCTTGAGAGGGGTTGAGTGGAACAAGAGACGCGAGGTTTTACCCAGGTTCGGCCCCTCATGGTGGAGGTAAAATCCTACGTCCTGCTTCATTGATATTGATGATGATGATCACGATTACAAGGGAGCTCTATCTCGAGAGATATTGAGTTGTCTGTCTAAACCTAACTTGTCCCCCCCTCTTGGGGTGCCTTGCCCCTCCTTATATAAGTTAGAGGGACGGGTTACATGTGGAGTCCTATTAGAATTAGGACTAGTCTACCTTCTAATACAAACCGGATACAAATCCGGGTCTTAACTCCTTGTAAGGTAAATATTCCTCACGCCTTTCCTCTTAAACCGGCCCACTATAACATGAACCGGCCTTCTGGGCCTTGGGCCTTGTCATCCGTCTGTCCCGCCCGCCGGGTTACTAGTGAATCATAATGTTCAGTCAGGTTGCTTGTAAACCGTCTGATCAGTGCGGGTCGCCGGTGAATCGCCAAGTCCGGCCGGGTTATACTTTCGGCTGGGTTACGCCGCGGAGTATATCCTCGACAGAGATTGAACTAGGTATTGAGATACCGACGATAGAATCTCGGGCAAGTAACATACCGATGACAAAGGGAACAACGTATGTTTTTATGCGGTTCGACCGATAAAGATCTTCGTAGAATATGTAGGAGCCAGTATGAGCATCCAGGTTCCGCTATTAGTTATTGACCAGAGAGGTGTCTCGGTCATGTCTACATAGTTCTCGAACCCGTAGGGTCCGCACGCTTAAACGTTCGTTGACGATATAGTATTATATGAGTTATGTATGTTGGTGACCGAATGTTGTTCGGAGTCCCAGATGAGATCACAAACATGACGAGGAGCTCCAGAATGGTCCGGAGGTTTTTCTTTCGAGAGTACGCCAAAGGCGTACCATATTTTTATAGAAGACAGAAAGAAAGAAATATTTACAAGATACCAAGCCGAGATGCGAACATCTGGATGGTAGAAAACCCCACACCAACACCAACAAAACGCGCTAGGTCCTCTCTCACAAAAGGATCTAAACCTCCTACACCAAAGCCAACTAATTGACAGTCCTTCACTTCAAGTAACACCTGGTCGACCAACTGTGGTGGTGACCTGTGTTCGTGCAATCTGTGGAACACCTTGGCATTCCGCTGCTTCCACAGTGACCAAGCGGTCGAAATCACGAAGGAATCAAATCCACTCTTAATCCTGCCACTGCAGTTCCTTCTCTTGTTGACCCACCATTTTTCGAAAGTGTCTGTCTGAGTGGGCGGTAGGATGTTGATGTGCAAGGCCTCAAAACATCTATGCCAAACTTCACGGGCGTACGGACATTGGGTGAGAACATGATCCACGTTGCCTTCCTCGTATCTACTTTTCTAAACACTTTTGCCCTTGTTTTGGATTTTAACTTGTATGATTTGAATGGAACTAACCCAGACTAACGCTGTTTTCAGCAGAATTGCCATGATATTGTTTTAAGTGCAGAAAACAAATATTCTCGGAATGACCTGAAACTCCACGGAACATCTTAGAAAAAACAATAAAAAATCCTCGCCAAAGATGAAGACCAGGGGGCCCGCACCCTTCTCATGAGGGTGGGGCGCCCCCCCTAGGGCGCCCCCCCTACCTCGTGGGTCCCCTGGAAACCCTCCGACGCCAACTCCAACTCTATATATTTGCTTTCGGAGAGAAAAAATCATCGCGTTTTACGATACAGAGCCACCGCCAAGCCCTAAAACCTCTCGGGAGGGCTGATCTGGAGTCCGTTCGGGGCTCCGGAGAGGGGGATTCGTCGCCTTCGTCATCATCAACCATCCTCCATCACCAATTTCATGATGCTCACCGCCGTGCGTGAGTAATTCCATCGTAGGCTTGCTGGACGGTGATGGGTTGGATGAGATTTATCATGTAATTGAGTTAGTTTTGTTAGGGTTTGATCCCTAGTATCCATTATGTTTTGAGATTGATGTTGCTATAACTTTGCTATGCTTAATGCTTGTCACTAGGGCCCGAGTGCCATGATTTCAGATCTGAACCTATTATGTTTTCTTGAATATATGTGAGTTCTTGATTCTATCTTGCAAGTCTATAGTCACCTACTATGTGTTATGATCCGGCAACCCCGAAGTGACAATAATCGGGACCACTCCCGGTGATGACCATAGTTTGAGGAGTTCATGTATTCACTATGTGCTAATGCTTTGTTCCGGTTCTCTATTAAAAGGAGGCCTTAATATCCCTTAGTTTCCATAGGACCCGCTGCCACGGGAGGGTAGGACAAAAGATGTCATGCAAGTTCTTTTCCATAAGCACGTATGACTATATACGGAATACATGCCTACATTACATTGATGAATTGGAGCTAGTTCTGTGTCACCCTATGTTATGACTGTTACATGATGAACCGCATCCGGCATAATTATCCATCACTGATCCGGTGCCTACGAGTTTTCCATATACTGGTTCTCGCTTATTTACTTTCCCGCTGCTACTGTTACAATCACTACAAAAATACCAAAAACATTACTTTTGCTGTCTTTACTTTTGTTGCCGCTACCGCCACTATCATATTACTTTGCTACTAAACACTTTGCTACAGATACTAAGTTTTCAGGTGTGGTTGAATTGACAACTCAGCTGCTAATACTTGAGAATATTCTTTGGCTCCCCTTGTGTCGAATCAATAAATTTGGGTTGAATACTCTACCCTCGAAAGCTGTTGCGATCCCCTATACTTGTGGGTTATCAAGACCAATTTCTGGCGCCGTTGCCGGGGAGCATAGCTCTATTCTTTGAGTCACTTGGGATTTATATCTGCTCGACACTATGAAGAACTTGAGAGATCCAAAAACCAAGATCTATCCCTCAACTACGAGGGGAGGTAAGGAACTGCCATCTAGCTCTGCACTTAATTCACCTTCTGTTATGAGTAAGTTTGCGACACCTACACCTGCTTCTGCTATTCGTTCTGATATGTCGCATGTTATTGATGATGCCACTTCTGCTATGCATGATACTTATGATGAAACTGCTTCTATGCCTGATACTACTGTGCCCCTTAGTGAATTTCTTGATGAACAAATTGCTAGGGCTAGAGAAAGAGAAATTATTGAATCTGAATACGATGATGATAGTGATGATGAAAATATGCCTGTTATTCCTGAGGGCTATCTTTTTGATACGGAATCTTCTGCCGCTATTTTTGCTTGTAAAGATAGATATGAGCTTAAGAGGTTATTAATTAAATGGAACAAAGAATCACTTAGAGGTAAAATGAAACCCGACCCTGCTTTTGCTACTTCACCTATATGTGTTCCTGATAAAGATTATGAATTCTCTGTTGATCCTGATATAATTACTTTGGTTGAATCTGATCCGTTTTATGGCTATGAATCTGAAACTGTTGTGGCACATCTTACTAAATTAAATGATATAGCTGCCCTGTTTACTAATGATGAGAGATCGCGTTACTTCTATATACACAAAATATTTCCGTTCTCATTAAAGGGTGATGCTAAGATATGGTTTAATTTTCTTGATCCTGGTTGTGTGCGTAGTCCCCAGGATATGATTTATTACTTCTCTGCTAAATATTTCCCTGCTCATAAGAAATAAGCTGCTTTGAGGAAAATATACAACTTCGTGCAAATTAAAGAAGAGAGTCTCCCACAAGCTTAGGGGAGGCTTCTCAAGTTACTTAGTGCTTTGCCTGATCATCCTCTTAAGAAACTTGAAATACTTGATATCTTTTATAATGGACTAACTGATGCTTCCAGAGATTACCTGGATAGTTGTGCTGGTTCTCTTTTCATGGAAAGAACACCGGATAAAGCTGAAATTCTATTGAATAATATGTTGAAAAATGAAAATAATTGGGCACCTCCTGAGCCAGCTCCTGAGCCATCTCCTGCTCCAATTACTGAGCCTATTCCTAAACCAACTCCGAAGAAGAGAGGTGTTCTATTTTTCAGTCCCGAAGACATGCAAGAGGCAAAGAAATCTATGAATGAAAAAGGTATTAAAGCTGAAGACGTTAAGAATTTACCTCCTATTGAAGAAATACATGGTCTTAATTCACCGCCTGTTGAAGAAACATATGATCTTAATCATTTATTTACTGAAGAACCTCCTGATCCTGATATCCCGACACAGGTAGTAAAGGTAAATTCTCTCTATAGATATGATAAAGCTGAAGTCCCTCCTACTAAAATTGCTAGTCAGTGCTTGGATGAGTTTGATAATTTTATGTTTAAGCAAGACGACTTCAATGCTTATTTTGGTAGACAATTAAAAGAAAATGCTTATATGATTAGACGCTTGGGTGATTATATGGCTGATATTAAAGGTGAACTTAAACTTGTTAGCAAACATGCTTCTATGGTTACCACTCAAGTAGGACAAGTACTTAAGGCTCAAAAAGAAGTGCTTGATGAAATGAATAGTAAGAAAAATGATTATGCTGTTAGAGTGGCTACTAGAACTGGTAGAATGACTCAGGAACCTTTGTATCCTGAAGGCCACCCTAAGAGAATCGAGCAGGATTCTCAACGAAATAATATTGATGTTCCTAGTTCTTCTAAAAAGAAGAAAAAGAAAAATGATAGAACTATGCAAACTTCTAGTGAACCTATTGCTGAACCACCTGATAATCCAAATGATATTTCTATGTATGATGCTGAAACACAATCTGGTAATAAACATGAACCTAGTAAAAATATTAATGATGATGTTCATGATGATGCTCAACCTAGTAATGATAATGATGTAGAAATTGAACCTGCTATTGATCTTGATAACCCACAATCAAAGAATCAACGTTATGATAAAAGAGACTTTGTTGCTAGGAAACATGGTAAAGAAAGGGAACCTTGGGTTCAGAAACCCATGCCTTTTACTCCAAAACCATCCAAGAAAAAGGATGATGACGATTTTGAGCGCTTTGCTGAAATGATTAGGCCTATCTTTTTGCGTATGCGATTAGCTGATGTGCTTAAAACAAATCCTTATGCTAAATATATGAAAGATATCATTACTAACAAAAGAAAGATACCGGAAGCTGAAATTTCCACCATGCTTGCTAATTATACTTTTAAGGGTGGAATACCAAGGAAACTTGGAGACCCCGGAGTACCAACTATACCTTGCTCCATTAAAAGAAATTATATTAAAACTGCTTTATGTGATCTTGGAGCCAGTGTTAGTGTTATGCCTCTGTTTTTATATCGTAGACTTGACTTGAATAAGCTGACACCTATGGAAATATCTTTGCAAATGGCTGATAAATCAACTGCTATACCTGTCGGTATTTGTGAGGATGTGCCTGTTGTGGTTGCAAACGTTACTATTTTAACGGACTTTGTTATACTTGATATTCCCGAGGATGATAGTATGTATATTATTCTTGGAAGACCTTTTCTTAATACTGCAGGGGCTGTTATTGATTGCAACAAAGACAATGTCACTTTTCATGTTAATGGTAATAAGCATACGGTACACTTTCCTAGGAAACAACCTCAAGTTCATAGTATCAACTCCATTGGAAAAATTCCATCGATTATAATTGGAGGTTTTGAATTTCCTCTTCCTACTGTCAAGAAGAAATATGATATACTTATTATCGGGAATGTGCATATCCCCGTTGAGGTAACTTAGTGTTATTCAAAATTTCTCTGGTTTCATGATTATCAGAACGAGTTTGTTAACAAGACTTGATCAACCTTGTTAGTGGATTCTTTTTGATGAGCATGAGATGGATGAAACTAGAAGTACAAACTTCTGTACCCCACTTTTACTTTCTGTTATTTATATTAAATAAAGTAAAAATAGTATTCTCTGTCTGTCTCCTGACTTATCCGTGCAATATAAAAATATCCCAAAAATAAAAGTCCTCAGAATGCCACACGCTTAGCTGCACATTTTAACATATCTATTAGGCATGCTGAGAAGGAAGAAAAGGTGATGCCCCGTGTTTATCTAGATCATAAAAGTATGATGGCACATGATTTTATTGTTAAGAATAGGGCAGGAGAGCTTAAATATCAATTGTTCTTTAACAAACATCATCCTGAGACTATTACGTTGCCTGCTCCTTCTTTGTTTAATTTTGTAGGACCCTACCTCGTTACGTGGGCTGCCGTCCAAGCCTACAAGAACCCTGCACCAGCCCCGGAACAGGAGCCACAAGATGAGCCTCCACGACAATCTGTTTATTCTTGGGATCCAAAGATGACTGTCAGCCAGTGGCAGTCAGAGTCTTCTTCTTCATCACAGTATGATCCCAACTATTCCTCCTCATCACAGTACGACCCCAACAACTATTATTATGGATATCTGCCAGGCCAGCCGTGGCCATAGACCAACTTAGGCCAAAAGCCTAAGCTTGGGGGAGTACGTATTTCTCACCGACATTACATTTATGTTCACACACACTCATTGCTAGATGTCGGTGCTCATACTTTTTCACTGTAATATCCATGCTAGTTTATTTTCTTTTTCCTGCTTTCTTCTTGTGTGTTTGATTAAACCTTAAGAAAAACCAAAAAAATAGTAGCAGTTTATTTTTCTGCTGTAGTAGTAATAATTAAAAAGAAAACCCAAAAAATATTTCCCGTTCTTCTTTGCTTGTTGGGAGCTTTCCCGTGTAAATAGTTTTATTTCTTTTCTTTAGGGATCCGTAGGAGAAGACCATAATTAAATTGTTGAAGTGGCTCTTATATGCATTATTGTTGATTTAACCAAGAGCCCATATTGCCTTGTCTTCTCCTGTTTATTGAATGCTCGCAGATTCCAGCTTAGTCCAATGCACGTGCACTCTTATTATTATTCACACCGTTCGGTCGTGCAAGTGAAAGGCAATTATGATGATATATGATGGACTGACTGAGATGAGAAAAGCTGGTATGAACTCGACCTCTTTTGTTTTTGTAAATAAGATGAGTCCCTTGTTCTTGATTCAGTTTATTATGAATAAACATGTTTGCAATGACAATTAGAGATCATAGTTGCTTGTGCCATGCTTGATTAGCTATGAGTTATAATGATTTACCTTGTATGCCAACATGCTACTGAGATGATTATGATGTGGTATGATGGGGTGGTATCCTCCTTTGAATGATTTAAGTGACTTGACTTGGCACATGTTCACGCATGTAGTTGAAACAAAATCAACATAGCCTTCATGATATTTATGTTCATGGTGGATTATATCCTACTCATGCTTGCATCCAATGTTTATTAATTTTAATGCATGTACATGGCTGTTGTCGCTCTTTAGTTGGTCGCTTCCCAGTCTTTTGCTAGCCTTCACTTGTACTAAGCAGGAATACTGCTTGTGCATCCAATCCCTTAAACCCCAAAGTTATTCCATATGAGTCCACCATACCTTCCTATATGCGGTATCTACCTGCCGTTCCAAGTAAATTTGTATGTGCCAAACTCTAAACCTTTAAATAAACATTCTGTTTTATATGCTCGAATAGCTCATGTATCAACAAAGGATGTCCTTATCTTCCGTGTTAGGCGGGTTATTCTCAAGAGGAGTGGACTCCGCTCCTCACTCACGAGAAAATGGCTAGTCACCGGGATGCCCAGTCCCATGCTTTATGCAAACTAAATCAAAATTAATTGCAAACAAAACACCCCCTGGGACCTGATGTATGTTGGAGGCACTCGTTGTTTCGAGCAAGCCATGGATTGATGCTTGTTGGTGGAGGGGGAGTATAAACTTTACCATTCTATTTGGGAACCGCCTATAATGTGTTTAGCATGGAAGATATCGCCATCTCTTAGTTGTTACGTTAACAATGAAAGTATACCGCTCAAAATACAATTTATCTTTCAAAATCGAGCTCTGGCACCTCTACAAATCCCTGCTTCCCTCTGCGAAGGGCCTACCCATTTACTTTTATGTTGAGTCATCACCCTCTTATTAAAAAGCACTAGCTGGAGAGCACATCTGTCATTTGCATTCATCATTGTTAATTTATATTGGGTGTGACTATGATTGGATCTCTTTTACCATGAATTACAATGTCTAGTCAGTCCTTGATCTTTAAAGGTGCTCTGCATTTATGTTTTGCGGTCTCAGAAAGGGCTAGCGAGATACCATCTTGTTATATCATATTATGATTGTTTTGAGAAAGTGTTGTCATCCGAGATTTATTATTATGGCTTGCTAGTTGATTATGCTATTGATATGAGTAATTGTGAGACCTTAGAATTATTGCAAATGTGGTTAGTTATGATCTATGCTGAAAACTTGAATGCTGGCTTGACATAGTTACAACAACAAGAGCAAACAGAGTTTGTAAAAGTTTTTCTTTCTTTCTTTCAGTTTGTCAACTGAATTGCTTGAGGACAAGCAAGGGTTTAAGCTTGGGGGAGTTGATACGTCTCCTCGTATCTACTTTTCCAAACACTTTTGCCCTTGTTTTGGACTCTAACTTGTATGCTTTGAATGGAACTAACCCGGACTAACGCTATTTTCAGCAGAATTGCCATGATGTTGTTTTATGTGCAGAAAACAAATATTCTCGGAATGACCAGAAACTCCACGGAACATCTTAGAAAAAACAATAAAAAATCCTCGCCAAAGATGAAGACTAGGGGGCCCACACCCTTCTCACGAGGGTGGGGCCCCCCCTAGGGCGCACCCCCTACCTCGTGGGCCCCCTGGAAACCCTCCGACGCCAACTCCAACTCTATATATTTGCTTTCGGAGAGAAAAAAATAAGAGAGAAGAAATCATCGCATTTTACGATACGGAGCCGCCGCCAAGCCCTAAAACCTCTCGGGAGGGCTGATCTGGAGTCCGTTCGGGGCTCCGGAGAGGGGGATTCGTCGCCGTCGTCATCATCAACCATCCTCCATCACCAATTTCATGATGCTCACCACCGTGCGTGAGTAATTCCATCGTAGGCTTGCTGGACAGTGATGGGTTGGATGAGATTTATCATGTAATCGAGTTAGTTTTGTTAGGGTTTGGTCCCTAGTATCCATTATGTTCTGAGATTGATATTGCTATGACTTTGCTATGCTTAATGCTTGTCACTAGGGACCGAGTGCCATGATTTCAGATCTGAACCTATTATGTTTTCTTGAATATATGTGAGTTCTTGATTCTATCTTGCAAGTCTATAGTCACCTACTATGTGTTATGATCCGGCAACCCCGAAGTGACAATAATCGGGACCACTCCCGGTGATGACCATAGTTTGAGGAGTTCATGTATTCACTATGTGCTAATGCTTTGTTCCGGTTCTCTATTAAAAGGAGGTCTTAATATCCCTTAGTTTCCTATAGGACCTCGCTGCCACGGGAGGGTAGGACAAAACATGTCATGCAAGTTCTTTTCCATAAGCACGTATGACTATATACGGAATACATGCCTACATTACATTGATGAATTGGAGCTACTTCTGTGTCACCCTATGTTATGACTGTTACATGATGAACCGCATCCGACATAATTATCCATCACTGATCCGGTGCCTACGTGTTTTCCATACACCGGTTCTCGCTTATTTACTTTTCCGCTGCTACTGTTACAATCACTACAAAATACCAAAAACATTACTTTTGCTGTCTTTACTTTTGTTGCCGCTACCGCCACTATCATATTACTTTGCTACTAAACACTTTGCTGCAGATACTAAGTTTTCAGGTGTGGTTGAATTGACAACTCAGCTGCTAATACTTGAGAATATTCTTTGGCTCCCCTTGTGTCGAATCAATAAATTTGGGTTGAATACTCTACCCTCCAAAGCTGTTGTGATCCCCTATACTTGTGGGTTATCAGTTGGCTACTTGAATGTGAGCCGTGAAGGAGATTTCACCATGCACGTCTTGTGCCCTGGCATTGTTGATGAGCGCCTGTTGCACCGTCCTGGTGTTGCGAGCGCGAGTACCAACCGGGTCGAATATAGCTGGGGCGATCTCCTGTGCCGTGAAACCATGTATACAGCGATCTTTCCAGAATAAGATCCTCTCGCCGTTGCCAACCTCAATATTTACCATGCTGTTGAAAACCATCCTGGCCTCCTTGTCTTCAATCATCGGGATGCCTTGCCAAGGCCTGGTGTGATCAACTCTTCGCAGCCACTCCCATCTAACACGTAATGCCAACGCTTGCAACCTGAGGTTTTTCACTCCGAGACCACCAAGGCAAGTGGGGCGAGCTACTACATCCCAAGCAACCAAAGATTGCCCTCCGTTGACTTTCCATTTTCCTGCCCAGAAGAAGGAACGCAACCACTTCTCGATCTCCTCAAGGACCCAGACCGATGCATCAAGTACCATGAGTTGATGTATTGGTCGAGCGGCGATCACCGTCTTGGCCAAGATGAGCCTTCCCAATTTTTGAATAAGACCTCGCTGCCAGGCCGGCAATGACTTCCTAGCTTGATCCAGAAGCGGTTGCCAATCCATGTGACGAAGCTTCTTGATGGCCAGCGGAATGCCAAGGTAGCGGCAGGAAAACACATTCAGCTGACAATGGTGAATGTCCACGATCCTCTGCCTATCTTCCTCTTCACCCTTGATGAGAATGGCTGCAGATTTCCCATAATTGATTCTGAGCCCCGATGCGACCCCAAAGAGATGTAGCACCTCTCTAACACAGCACAGATCTTGCTCTGAGGGGCGAATGAACATTGCAACGTCGTCCGCGAAAATGGAGAGGCGCTGCACCGCAGAGATGCCACGGAAAGAACCAAGGACTCCTACCTGGCTCGCTCTGGAGATAAGCTGGGTCAAAACGTCCATGGCAATGACAAACAGCAAGGGGGTCCGGAGGTAAAGATTCATATATTGGATGATATGGTTAGGCCAAGGGGTCAGGCCCACAGGGCTATAAGTCGGTGTAAAAGGAGTTTTGCGGAGGCTAGGGGGCCAAACGCCGGAGACCGTGGCGTCTGGCCCTGGGCCAAACACCGAGGCCCATGGCGTATGGGCCAGATGCCAAGGATTGTGGCGTTTGGTCCTGGAGTCCGAGTGGTACTCTTGCCTTTCGGGTGAAACCGGCCTTGTGGAGGCTTTTACTCCAAGTTTCGACCCCAAGGCTCAACATATAAATAGAGGGGTAGGGCTAGCACCCAAGACACATCAAGAAACACCAAGCCATGTGCCGGCTACCCCATCCCCTCTAGTTTATCCTTCGTCATAGTTTTCGTAGTGCTTAGGAGAAGCCCTACGAAGATTGTTCTTCACCAACACCGTCACCATGCCGTCGTGCTGCCGGAACTCATCTACTACTTCGCCCCTCTTGCTGGATCAAGAAGGCGAGGACGTCATCGAGCTGAATGTGTGCAGAACTCGGAGGTGCCGTGCGTTCAATACTTGGATCGGTCAGATCGTGAAGACGTACGACTACATCAACCGCGTTGTGCTAACGCTTCCGCATTCGGTCTACAAGGGACGCGCCCGGCCTATATCCGCCTCAGATTTGGGACGGATACGAGGGGTGTTGGTTCACCCGAGCGTTTGAGGTCGGTTTGAGGCGCCCGTGTAGGTCGGGTGTCTTTGACCGATCAGTGACTGGGCCACCCTCCCGGGCATTTGAGATTGGTTTGAAGCGCCCCGGCTGTTGATGCTCTAAGTATTGCACATCTAGATCCTATATTATTGATTTTACGCGAGGATTCATGTGGATATTTTTTTTAATGTTTGATTGAGTCACTTATGTGCAATAACTAGGACACATCTTGTGTAGTAGTGAAAAAATCCCCTAGCGAAGAACCTAGGGTTTACATGTCCTCCGACGACCACCACTGAGAGTGTAATTTCTCCCTATGATCTTCCCTAGCTCTCCCTCGCCGCCACTCGGGCTGGTTCAAGGAGGCTGCTAGTCCCCTTCCCTGGCCTTGCTAACATAGGGTTAGGATTTTTCGCAGATTCTCTATAGTTGCCATGGGTGACACGGGAGGATCAAGCAGTTTGGCCAAGAGAGATCAGGTGGAAGATCTACCGGCATAGCTAATCCTGGAAGAGGAAGAACATGAAAGTTTCATCCGAGAAGAGGAAATCATCGAGCCACCGCCGGTTGTCAAGTGGTGATGGAGTCAAATCCAGCAGATCTCAGGTAGGGGGTCCCGACATGGTAGTCTTGGCACAATGGTAACAAGGACACATGAGTTTATCTAGGTTCGACACTCTTGAAGAGGTAATACCCTACGTCCTGCTTTGATTGTATTGATTTTGAGGGGTTACAGAGTACAGGTGATCTACCACGAGATCGTGTGTGCATGAGTTGTCGTCTACGGCCCTCACCCTCGGTTTATACAAATATCGAGGGTGCCTAGTGTTTACATAGGTCGATTGCATCTAAGAGTAATCGTGTCGAAGACTATCTCTTAATATTTGAAGTACACGCCAAGTCTTCAGAATCTTCCATCTTGGCTCCCCTAGTCCCGATGAACGAGGCCCACCGGTTTATCTTCATGGGAGGTCCTCGGCCCGGCCCACATGGCTGGGAGACAAGGTGGCGAGCATTCCCTAGTCCAGGACACCCCTAGTCAAGGCTGTCGTCAGGAACCAGAAGGAGGCCGCAGAGAGCCATAAGGCGGCAAGCACGAGGGGGCTATGGCACCCTTCCGTCATCTCAATAAGGAATATCATCGAGCCCCAGGATGCTGGATACCTCCCTGCGCCCAGGGTCGTCGTGACTCACTCTCCGCTCATCAAAGGGTCGGTAGGCTGGTCCTCCATCCGAATTCCCGAGCCTCGTGCCAGTGAGCACATCATCTTCCTCTCTCATCTTCTCCAAGATCTCGGCTTTCCCATCAACCGCTTTCTCCGAGGACTGTTTTATTTTTATGGTATCCAATTCCACCACCTCGCACCCAACCCCGTCCATCACATCGCGAGCTACATCACTTCTGGTGAGGCATTCCTTTGCATCGAACCCATTTCGGGCTCTAGCTCAAACTCTTTTGCGTCAAGATGTACACAAGTGGCGACAAACCCAGGGAGTGCGAGGCAACCATGATTAGCAAGATTTCGTGCGCCAAATGGCTGCCCAAGAAATTCATTAAAATGGTGAAGAACTGGTAGGAGGGATGGTTTTATATGGCCGGCGTGCCTCTAGACAACCGAGAAGGGATTCCAACAGCTTTCTCAGATGTTCCCTGGAGAGTCTTCACTCATGGAACCCTAAGAAACTCACTTGGCGAGCATGGTTCTGCAGCATAGTAATGTCGTTGTACCAGGTGGTGATCTCCCACGCATAGAAGAGTTCCTTGGTTTCGCCAACGAACATCTCCTCCAGAGCATGGTGCCATCCTAGGCCAAACGCCATGGAGACAGATGTTTTTATGTTGTGTGATGGTTTTCTATGGAAGTTGGATGGATAGGGCAGTTTTGGTGGAAGAAGAGGAGAGTGGAGAAGTGGAGTGGTCTTGTGTGTAAAGATGAGAAGGGAAGGGAGAAGTTAAGTGGTGCGGTTGGAGTGGAGTAAATGCTCGTGCTTATTTCCCAAAACAAAAGGTTAACTATGGAGAACAGCTCAAGTAAAAGTAATTAAAATTGACACACAATTCAACCAAAAATCAGAGTAAATTTTTTGAACATTAAAAATCGGAGTTAATCCATACATGATTCAGACAACTACATACAGAAATGTAGACACAAGTTCAGACAGCTACAAATACACAGACTGGAACCCTATTTTCAGACCAACATTCAGAAAATGAGTATTCATTCCAAAGCAACATCTAGAAAGTACAAAATTCAGACAACATTTCTAAATGAGTACTCATTCCAAAGCAACATCCATAAACTAGAAAATTCAGACAACATTTCTAATTTGTAGTCATTCCAAAGCAACATTCAGAAATTACAACAGATTGAAACCCTATTTACATACCAACATTCAGAAAATTCAACCACACGGACAATAACCCTAATTTGACAGCAACATTCAGTAGCTTTAGACAGACAAGAACCCTAAATTAAGGGAAACATTGAGTACACTCAGACAGACATAAACCCTAAATTCAGACAGAAATAACACCCTAAAACATTCACACAACATTAGCTAACAGCAAATTCAGTCAAACATGATAGAAACATTCAATAAACTCATGACCCTAAATCATAAAAACATTAAATACCATTCATAAACTAGTATCAGATCAACTCACAAGTAGTATTTCATACCCTAATTTACAGCTTTCAACCCTACATTCCAAATCTGGAATCCTAATTTGCAGCAATGAAATATAGACAGACGGGAGAGCTCGAGAGGGGAATGTAGCTCACGTAGGGGGGATGAACGGAATAAGCTGATGCTACAACAATCCTCCTCGCTGTGGGTGCCCCTTGCCATGCTGCCATCCGCCCTTATCCGGTCTTGATGCTTTGTCCCCACCACGCCATTGCCAATTGATCGTCTACGCCGCCTTCGACAGATCTCATCGCCGCCATGCCCCGTGAAAGAGGTGAGGGAGAGCGAAGTGGGAGGAAGGGTAGTGCAAGTGAATGAGGGAAAGGGCGCGCGCTTTGGAGAGATAAGCCACATCAAAACATGCTCAATGATTTTTGCGATTGTCAGAAATACAAATAGATTTTTGCCACTGTAAGAAATACGCTGTAGTGCAAAATGTCACAATTTGTAAAATGGTAGTTTTTCGCTAATCGTGACACGAATGTGGTGGTTCTATGCATTTTACTCTGTTTAGGCGGTAGTCTGACAACGACGGTGACAGAACAACCCCATATACTGTGTATGCTTATGTTACATGCGTTTTGAACAATCACCCATGGTTATTGATCGTCACGACTAAAGAGGCTCTAAATTGCTAATGTGATCACATATAATACACTAGTTTCATAATTTGGCACGTAAACATATGTTAATTAGCTCGAATCCAAATGTCTAGAAAAGCATAAGAATCTCGCAAACAAGACACCCTTAAGGTAAAGAAGAGCAGGCGGAGTGTTGTCATCATTTGCACTTAACGCTCAGTCCTAACTAGCATCAACACGACACCCAGCTGAAAATCCGCTGGTTGGATGCTTCATTTTACCCTCGCATGCATAACAACGAAGTGATCTCTTCCTCTTCTGCCCCACATCAACATTTGTGTTATACAAACCGCCTACAAAAAAGTGATTTCAGTAACTTAAAACATCTGCCCTCAAGAAATCAATCTTGTATTAGCAATCTACAAGATCCATAAGCTCTTCGTATAATATGACACAAATACAATCCTTCAAATGAGATCATCTAGTATGAACAAGTATCTAGCTTGCGCGTTAGGTATCCTGGGATGAACACGACATCATAACATATTGTTTCAGGAGATGCCACTTTCGAGCATTACTGCACATCCAACCATCCATACGGTTGGAGAACAGAGAAAAAGGTCTATTCAAGAACAGATGAGAGGCCTACTTACAGTGTTTTATCAACAAGAGAAAAAGGATATTTACAAATAAAAAGATATTTCTACATAGCCACCAGAATTATACCAAAATCTGAGCTCCATGATAATAAAAAGATGCGCAGAGATAACCTAACGCATTGTATCTAATCAAAGTACCAACAACAAACCATTGCCACACAATAGATATTCGCATATTTGGTATCTTCAAAGCAAAGTTAGCACCAGCTTCATCATCCACATGCTGTCTAGCTATTAGCATCACAGCTAAGAAAGCTATATGATAATCAAGCAAAAGGACCTGTGCCAGTTGCTACAACAAGTTTGCGTAAACCAATACACACCACAAACTAAAATTTGGATTAGGCTTGTGGATGATCAGGGTATTGATCTAATTTATTAATATGCCACCATCTCCAAAAACTTGGCTATATCGAAAGAGAAAATGAAGCTGAACATGGAAGACGAAATTGCCATGCTTGGATGAATTAAAATATATTCTTACACCCTGATTAGGAGCTTAGTTTTAGATTCAATACCCTTGTAAGTTACAGGACCATTGTGAAGCACTCTTCTCAAAATATTTAAGAAAGGTTTGCTTGACACCCAAACAGGAACTTAGCTGTTCGGTTGGCCAGAAAGAAGGGCATATACAAGTGCAATGCTGTGAGAGGTATTTAGCAAAAGAGAACTGCTTCTCCATTTAAAACAGCATTGCTTATTTTGTACTGCCTCCATCATTCATCCTCAAATAGATGCAGTTCTAGAGTTAGTGCGGTCAACCATGATCACTGTCAGTGTGAATTCCAGCAGACCCCTCGGTAGGGTGCCATGACTAGCCAGAAACCCAGAAGGGAAACAGGAGATGATTTACCCAGGTTCAGGCCCTCGCTATGGAGGTAAAAAACTACTCCTGCCCTTATTGTATTGATTGATTGGATGGGGGTACAGAGTATAAGACAAACCTCAGGGACCGTAGGTATACCGAAGGGTGATGACTAAAAGCATGCATATCCACAGCTTATAAAGGATGCCAGGGGCCTAGGGTTGCAGACTCCTAGTCGGTTCTAAGGCTGGTGGTTCAGCCTCCTTGTCTTGCACGGCAAGGATGCCGGCTACTTCCTTCTCGAGGCCAAGCCAGGCTGACGGCCCAAGCCATATAGCGGCCTAGGGTCCTGAGCCGGACTGGTGGGCAGACTTTCCGGGTCTTACTCTTGAGGCACCCCTGGGTAATGACACCGTTAGTAGCCCCCGAACAGGCTCAAGGATTTGGCATCTTCTAGTCTTCGGACAGTCTGAATTCGCCATCTTCTGGTAGCTCGCCGAGGTCTTGGCAGGTTCATGAAGTTCCACAAAAGACAGGTTGCGCGTCAACCCGCCTTGAGGCAATGTGTGACGCAATGCACCGGTCTCATTTTGTTTCAATAAATATCCAACCTCCGCACATCTCTTCGTACGGAGTCAGCCTCCGCGAGCCGATTTGCCGGGATGCACTTTGAATTTCCGTGACGATGGCACGGGTCATGAGTCGCACCTAGCTTGCTCATCTAGTCAAGTCGAACCACCTCCCCTGACCGTCGGTCAAAGCAGAGGACGTGATGGGTTGTGGGGCCCACAAAGGCCACACCCAATCGACCAAAGGGATGAGACCAGAAGGTGACTCCTTAGGCTCAGGTGCCATTTACGGAGCACCTCGATTCCCGCGCCTAGTAGGGATATGGCAGAAGATTGTGGCCGCATGTCACGGCATTAACGGCAACATTTGGCCTCCCATCGGGGCTTTATAGGGAGATCGGCACCCAACCGTGCCACACCTCTCCCATTTCATCGCCCCCCTCGTTCCTTTAGCCCAAGCTTCCATTTCCATGCCTCTGAGCTCAAGCTCCTACCTTTCTCCACTACCTACCAATGGCCCCCAATCAACCAAGGGTCGCGGCGACAACGAAATGAAGGGCAACACTTCGAGCAAGGGCAGCGGCGACGACAAGGGCAAAACCACCACCCCCTCGAATATGAAGAGGGAGTGGATGGCATCAACGGCATCCCCGCCTCAGCTCAACAGCCTCGTCGGGCAGGGGCATAGGCTATTTGCTATCGCGGGACCACGTTGTCTGGAGGTCGCCGATGACAGCGATTAATGGCATGGTGAAGGTGTCTTCGGAGGCGCGCGATGTAGAGTGGATCTTGTATGTGCCCTTCCTCGTGCGATGTATGTCGCTGCCACAATTTTTTTGTGGCCTCCGCTACTTCTACTAGCTCCAACTTCATCACCTAACGCCAAACGAGATTCTACACATTATGTGTTTCATAATGGTGTGCGGGTGTTTCCCAGCAATCCAGACGCATTCGGGCTTTGGCGCCGATATTTCCAGGTCAAGCTCCAGACCAACGACGGTGAGAGCTGTGAGTGTGGCAGATTCGCCATCAGGAAGCGATACAGATCCAGGTACATCAAGTGCCCCCTGCCTGATTCCAATAGAAAATGGCAAGAGGGCGGGTTTTACTGGCAAACCTTCCCATAGGCGCTCCAGTCCGGCCCAGTCTATTCCCCTTCTCACCAGAGCCACGAAGCCGACATCAATCATGGAACCTAAGGTACTACCAAGGCAACACGAGGCGAGGTGCCTCTCCGGCGCTGGTTTGATGATGGCGGATGTGATGATAGCCTGCCTGGACACGCGGATCTAGCCGTCATGGCCCGGGCTTAATCGATGTATGAGTACACCAGGGAAACTGATTGTACCCAAAGCTTGACCAGGTTCTTCTAGGACAGATCGCTCTAGGCTACATAGAAAGACAAAGAATCTCCTTGAGGAACTCCGATTCCCGACTCATGTGCTCAACAAGGCGTCTGGCCATAAAGGCGAAGCTCGCCGCACGAGTCGGCGATGAATTCCAGGCCCCCGAAGAGGAGAATCTGGCTTGGCTTGTAGGTGTCAACGGCTCAATCTACCCCGCCATGTTGGTGATGCAGTTCATCGCCCGAAAGCAAACATCTGCCCAGGAGCGAAGGCAGCACGATTGATGTCAGATCCATCTGGATCTCAGTTCCGGCAAGCACGACCCGTGTCTGGCGCGCCACCGTTGGTGTGAATTCCGGGAGGCCCCTCGATAGGGTCCTTCAACTAGCTGGAAAGCCAAGAGGAGAAATAGGAGATAATTTACTCAGGTTCAGGCCCTTGCGCTATGGAGGTAAAATCCTACTCCTGCTCTTATTGTATTGATTGGATGAGGGTACAGAGGACAAGACAAATATCAGGGATCGTAGGTATAATGAAGGTATCGATTAGCCCAACCACAAGATTATAAAGGATGCCAGGGGCCTAGGGTTAAAGAGTCTAGTCACTTCTAAGGTGGTTGAAGGATCTCCTGGCGGTTTGGCCTCCTTGTCTTGCACAGCAAGGAAGTCGGTTCCTTCCTTCTCTAGGCCTCCCAAGTCAGGTTGATGGCCAAGCCGTATAGCGGCCTAGGGGTCCTCAGCAGTCTGGTGAACAAACTTCTAGGATCTTGAGGCACTCTGGGTCGTGACACCGTCAACCACTAATATATGTAAATCTATTTATATGCTTTATATGAAGATGGTACTACTCCCTCCGTTTCACAACATCAAACCCCTGGTCGTAACTACGAGATGGAGTCAAGTAATATTTGATGGAATCTTACCATACTTGATTCTATTTAAATAGAGAACGACTAATTTATCAATGAGAGCAAGTATGGTTGGATTATATCAAATCGTTTTTTAGTTCGGTACCTCCTAGATATGCATTTGGGATAAATATTGTGAAACCAAGTAATAGGTTTGTCAAAGTACTTTCATGTCATCATATTTTTTGTAACTTTAGTAACAAATGAATAGAGAAGGTAATGGTCGAAGATCCATATTGGTGAACATTTCAATGTCCAAAACAACAAGACTTTTGTAGCATTGGAGTAAGTCACATCAATACTTGAGAATACGCATGCTCTTAGTACGTTGCTCTTTAATAGCATGTCTCAGTATTTGAACAATTTTCTGGCAAAGTGAAAATTTCTGCAAGATTGTGGTACATAATTACTGCCGCTAAAATTTGGAACACTAATCGCTGCACAATTTGGTCACGATAGGCACAAGGCCTCAACACCTAACACATCAAAATACATAAAACTGCTTGCCATTTACTCCTAGAAAGAACTACTGTCATTAGCTCTTGGTCTTGTCTCTTAGCACACCATTAGAAGCTTGAGGGCTACAGCTTGTAGGGATCAGTAGTAACATTAAATTGGATTAAAGTACTAGGTTGATTTCTAGTTATAAGGCGCATAATAGTGAACAAAGGATGCATAGCTCAGCATCTAGTTCATCTAATATTCTGATGTAACCAAGTTCAACCAAGTACCGAACCATATGTTCATCTTAACTAGCCTAGTCCAACGAAGTACTGCACTACTGTTGTTGCAATATATTAATAAACTCGATAAATCTTTAATATTAGGAAAGTGCTCCTCTGTAAACTTTTACAAGTAGTGATCTAAAATGTCTTATAAAAGTTTACGGAGGAAGTACTTTTTTAGATATATCTACATCTACCAGTATCACGTGTGCAATCCTAATACCAAGAAAGATCTTAGGAGAAGTTCAGATTTTACAATTATTGACTATGTGTATCTCAAAATAACTCCCTTCTGTCAATATATGAACAAGGATTAATCCAAAATTAGAACTATTGAGAGGAAATAAAATATACCAGGACTGTTCTTGGTTATAGTTTTGCATGACAACAAATCCCAGGAACAATCATCATTCCTATTAGCTTCGACAAACTCCGCAAACACAAGCTGCGGAAGCCTTTCAGACTCTGTGTGAACATAGAAGTTCATATGGACATATTGCTTTCTGTGGGAAGTACTAGCCTCCTCCTCATCAAAATAACATACGCAGAGACGCTCAGACAATCTGAACTTGACCTTCTATAAAATAGCAAATGTCAATAACAAATCCAGTGCTTCAAATAGTATTTTAGTTTTGTTTTTACTATTGATTATAAGTTCAGAAACTTTTAGTCTTTCTATTCAAATTTCCACCATTAGCTACCTTGTACAGAAACTGAAATTGCGTCATATTGGTGCCTGCAGCAAACCTGTAACCGATGCAGAAACATCAGGAGACAAACCTGCCGGAGAGAGCGACACAGAGGAAGGCGGTGCATATGATGCCGGAGCAGTGTTTACGGGTCTTCAGCTACTCTTTTTGACACCAGATGAACGGATATCCCGTTGGAGGCGTCTATACAAGAAGAGAGCCAACATGTCCTTGGTTTTCTATCATAAGAGTCACCCTGTAAGCATTGCTTTATCTGTTCCTACATGTTTCTTCCTTTATCTGAAAAATATGTTCTGTTCATATCTGTGCTTTTCGCTCACATTCTCCATTTTGATTTCCAACTTATGATCTTTCCATCCGCAGGATCGCTATGAGTTTACACATGTGCGCTTGAACAATGTTTTTGATTTCATCGAGGGCTACTTCGCCTATTTGCACATGAACTTCAAGGCGAGGAACGTTGCCACAGGGTCAGAGCAAATCTTCTTTTCTGAGTTGATGGCAGAAATGGATAATAACGACAATGCCTCCAATGGATATTATCGCGTCAGCGCATGCGACATTGTTGATGATAACTGTGCTGGTAAGCTCCGTTTCTTTTTATCCGCGGGCTTTGATGCCATCATATTGTTTTTATTTTCTTTCCAGAAACTCTGGAATATGCATTGTTCTTGTACTAATTATTATGTTTCTGACCCTTGTGTAATTTGCTAAACTAGTTTTGGACTGAAGTAGACCCTTTTTCTGTACCTAACTGTCATGAAAGAATACCATTTCCTTGTAGAGTACCATTGATGGAATGTTTGGCATGACTGGTTGTATTTACTTCTTGGAACCCTAACGCGGTTATTTTTTTCATAGGTGGTCGTAAACAAGAAGTTGAGTGTAAGTACATCCCATACAAAATTGCTATGTATGTGCTGAGAAAATCAAGCACCCTGTCGGAAGTACATACAAAGGAGGCCATTCTGTTTCGGACTATGGTGTGGAAGAAAATTCTACCGAATGAACCATACAAAACTGCATTGAGGAAGAGTGCCGTAAGAAGATGTGCACACGGCGTCAGATCGTTTCGACGCCAGCTGCATCAGAGCAGAGAACTTTGTTATGTGTACTTGGGTCCGTCTTCCTTGTAATCGTGAAAAAATGAGGCCTTAAACTTTCTTCGAATAGAGAGGTTGCCTCTGGCATCCACATTGATAAAAAAAAGCATATTATGTGATTGCCTCTCTAACAAATTTACAAATTTACAAATTTACATATACACATAAATAAATGGAATCAAGTGCGACGAAGTTCATAGTGTACAGTTGGCATATACAATAGTAACACCTTTGTCTCCCAAAAAAATCAAGAAAGAACAAAAACATTGGCAATACCGAAAGAGAAATAAGCCAACATTGTCTTCTGCCAATTAGATATGCATGTGCAGTACTCATTCTCACACTGTTGTCTGTCAATGGCTTCTCACTATCCCATGAACATCTGATGTTCTGTTCCTTGCGACATTATTGTTGGTTAAGGTTATTCCCAGGTGTGTACCTGTCAAAGTATGAATTCGTCATTCGCTGCAAGACTATATGGTATCACAAGCTCTCGAAAAATAGAATGCTCCACTAAAATATAATACTGTAGTACAATGTCGGTGATCACTCACTTGAATGTAATGCTCGTTCTGTTGAGGCCGATCGGAATGTTGCCCTGTAAATTGTTGTTCTGCACAAACCTGTTGAACAAGAATTCAAGTTGTCAGAAATTGCAACATGTATGTCAATTGAGCAACATCATGACTGGATAATGCAGCAGCCGCTTGACAAAGCATGGAGTGCATGCTGAAGCCACTTACAGTTCCTGAAGTCTTGGAAGGTCTCCCAGCAACGGAGGAATCGGCCCTGTCAAATGGTTGTCCTCCAGGTGCCTTCAGGTCAGAAATGCAACCCGGATTAAGTAGTGAAATGGAACAGCCAGCATCTTCATTTTGTCGAGTAATAGTAAATTTGTAATTATGAACCTTCAGACGATCATTTTGCACACATATGATCATCTATTTTTACACTTACAAGGATGCCAAATGATGCAGGGAGCTCATGATTGGAATTTGTCCTGTCAGATTGTTCCCCGCAAGCCAGCTGCAGCAACAAAGCCTTTCTCCAATCAGAAACCCAACCATTACTCAACAAAGCCTTTCATCAATTTAGTTATGCACATCTGACATCAGTTTGTGTCAAGAAACTTACACGCTGGAGATTGCAGTCAGATTAGCAATGTGGTCAGATATCGACCCTCCAACACTGAAATTGGTGAGGTTGCTGCAGCAGAAAATGCACAAAGCTCATCGTCCATTGTTGAGACATTGAAATTGGAAAGAACATAGTACATACTGATCTTGTTTGCAACTTACAGAGCAGTTACTCGAGCAAGTGCACCCTGGCTGCAGGAAACGCCGGTCCAGGAGTTCCCCACGGGCAAGCAAGGATCGCCGCTCCAGTCCGACGGCGGGTTGGCGAAGCCTCTCGCGAGCCCCTCCATGCCGATCACTGCAGCAAAATGATGGAGTAAAATGCATGAATGATTTACAGAGTTCTCGTGAGGAAAGAGGCTGGATCAGCCATGGCGCAGGCATGGAAGCTGCTGCAGTGCTGCATTGATCGGATCTTTGTTAGTACCATCTCTAGGATGAGTCCTCCCTCCGAGCGGAACAACCATCATGACCTCCGCCGCGTTGATCACCGGCCCGACCGGCGACCCCGGGGCGGGCGTCAGCGTGATCTTGGTCTGCCCGGACAGCGGCCATGCGGCGCCGTACAGCATTGATCCCGCCGTCGAGACATTCAGGCCGGCGAAGAAGGCCTGCCCGTTGACCGCGACGTCGAAGACTCTCCAGCTCAGGGGGCTTGGCGTCCGGTTGTCCTGGAAGTAGAGCGCCAGGTAGTAGCTGGCCTTGGGCAGCGGCGCCGGCGGCCACTGCAGCTCGAGGGTGTCCCCGCGTCTGGCCGTCACCCCTCGCCGGAACACGTCCTCCGGTGGCTTGTTCCAGAACGCCGCCGGCGCCACGCTCCCCTGGCTCTCCACCACCGGGGCGCCGTCGCTGTACGGCTCCCAGTACCGGTTGAACTCATCCCCTGGCTGGCTGCAGAATGGCGCATTTCGCGTGATCAAGAATTCGTGGATGATCGAACACCTGTGATGCGGATTGCAGCGGAGAACAGAGGCATGGCAGCCATGGTGACCGACTGTTACCTGAGGGTGTCGCCGTGGTGGCCGAAGCTGTGGCGCGCGATGGTGCTGAGGGCGTAGGAGGAGAAGTCAGTGGCGTTGTACACCGAGTCGTCCAGCGGCACCACCTCGAGCGCGGAGATGAAGGGGCTGGACGTGGGCGCGGTGGCCGCGTTCCTGGCCAGGCAGACGCTGACCTGCCGGCCAGTGGCGCGCACGACGGCCTCGAAGTAGGTGGCGCGGCCGCGGGCGTAGTCGGCCGCCGTGTCGACCTCGCTCCACCGCGTGCCCTCGATGATCTGGTCGAACACGGGCGGTACCTCGCCGCCGTCGAACCCGCCGTAGTAGTACGTGGTGCGGACCAGGTACGTGGCCTTCCTCTGCGCGGGGAGCACGTAGCAGTGCTTCCTGGCGGACGCGTCCGGGAAGTAGCGGAGCGACGCGAGCATCGGCGGCATCCCGGGCGGCGGGGACGGGACGGCGGCGGCGTTGCCGGCGCGCACGAACGGCCCGTCCGGGACCCATGTCACGTTGCCGGCCACGCGCTCGCCGCGCGCGCCGCAGTTTATCTGGTACCCTGCGGCGAACGAACGAAGGAATGCCGGTGAGGTCCATGAACGGATGCCGATGAGGCTGGAGCAAGAACCTGGGATGATGGCCGGATTACTCCACCTGAGAGAGCGTGGGCGGCGTGGACATGGAGGCCGATGACGAGGAGGGCGGCGAGGACTCGGGAGAGCGGGGCGACCATCGGGGGAACGCGCCAACCGCGGGGGCGGCAACTGCAATGGGGATATCGCGGAGCCGGCGACGACTGTCCAGAAAAATACAGAATATTTCTCGGGTCGCTGGTTGGTGGCCCACAAGTTGAGACCCACCCACACACGATCTGCGCCCAGTTGGCGTCTTGCTGCGCCGGTGACCACGATCTACGCCGGGTTTGGGTGTCGTGGAATCGCCATTTGCCGTGAGGGTGAGGCTCTAGCTCCTGTGGTTGATTCGTTGCGTCAGCCGTTCCTCCCTGGACGTGGGTGTTTTTTGTTCCTTGCTTGTATCGATCGAGCCAAGTCCATGTGTATTTTCCCCTTATTTTTCTGTGATATATGGGTAGGAGCAGGAGCCAGGCACGGCGACGTGCTCGCATCAACTCACCAACGAACCTCGAGCGACCCAGGCATAGCGCGATGCAGGGCGTTTGCCGTGCGCGCGGCAGCCGAATTTCTGTGAAGATACTAGACGCGGATAAGACTTTGCACAGGCAGGCAGGCAGCAGCAGCGGCTCGGCACGCTGTACGCGGCGCGGATATGTGTCAACGCGACCCAGGAGGCTTCCATCGGTTCAACTGAGCGTGGCAATCATTGGCACGGCAATCTCCGCCGCGGTGCCGCCGGAAACAGCGGGCCAGACATGATTTAAATAGGATTTTTTTTGGAGAGGTCTATCTAGAACACATTTAGATGTGACATAATTATGTCACATCTAAGTTGATATCCTTTTTATTTATGATCTTTTTTTTTCTAGTTTTTTTTGTTTTTTGTTGCTACATTATATACTTGTGATTAGACAAATTGGATTTAAATGACATTGTTAGGCCAACTTCAACTTTCCGACGCAAGGCGAACCAACAATGTGGTTGGATTGTTAGAGGGACGGTGGTATACTTAACCCATCATGGTTCAAGTACTGGTGCTCGCATTGTTTCCGAGTTTATTTTAGGATTTCTGGCGATACGTTTTCAGTGGGAAGAGACGTTCCTGTCGATGACAAGGCGTCTACAGTGACTTAATAAATCTCAAGATGAACGAAGGTGCTCATAGGGATAGGGTGAGTGTATGCGCGTATGTATGAGCGCTTGTGTCTATACTTTGTTCAAAAAAAAAACTGTCCGACGCAAGCAAATGGAAGTTGTTTTCGTCTTTTTTGTCCGTTTGAGTTGACAGAGCGATCGAAGATGTTTGAATAATCTTTCTAGCATTTGATCAATAAAAGATAAAGGGTAATGATCCTTTCTAATAGCTTTATTTAATTTGCGGAAATCAGTTACTATTCTATAACCTGTAACAATTCTTTATCATTAGGAACAATAATAATACCTTCCTTCTTAGGGACACAATGGATATGACTTACCCATTGACTATCAACAACAGGATAAATTATACCTGCCTCCAGAAGCTTTAATATTTCATTTCTTACCACTTCTTTCATCTTAGAATTTAATTGTCGTTGGTGATCAACAAACGGTTTAGCGTATTTCTCCAATTTTATTTTGTGCTGGCATAGAGTGGGACTAATGCCCTTAAGATCATCAAGAGTATATCCAATGGCAGCACGGTGCTTTTTCAGAGTTTTCAATAATTTCTCTTCTTCCTGCTCTTAAAGGTTAGCACTAATAATAACAAGATATATCTTTTTTTCATCAAAATAAGCATATTTAAGAGTATCAGGTAATGATTTAAGCTCAAACACGGGATCACCCTTGGGTGAAGGAGGATCCCCTAGAATTTCAACACGCAAGTTGTGTTTCAAAATAGGTCCCTGTTTAAAGAATACTTCATCTATTTCCCTGCTTTCATTCATAAACACATCATTTTCATGGTCTAGCAAACATTGTTCTAAAAGATCATTAGGAGGCACGACAATAGAAGCAAGACCAATAATTTCATCTTACTAGGCAATTCTTTATCATAGGGTTGTCTACGAAATTTAGCAAAATTAAAATAATGAGACATATCCCCTAAACCAACAGTAACAATATCTTTTTTACAGTCTATCTTAGCATTAACAGTACTCAAGAAGGGTCTACCAAATATAATAGGACAAAAGTCATCTTGTGGGGAACCAAGAACAAGAAAATCAGTAGGATATTTAACTTTCTCACACAAGACTTCAACATCTCTAACAATCCCAATTGGTGAAATCGTATCTCTATTGGCAAGCTTAATTGTAACATCAATACCTTCTATCTCAGCAGGTACAATATCATGCATAGTTTCTTCATATAAGGAATGAGGTATTGCACTCGCACTAGCACCCATGTCACATAAGCCATGATAACAATGATCTCCTATTTTAACAGAAACAACAGGCATGCTTACAACAGGTCTATGTTTATTTTTAGTATCGGGTCTAGCAATTCTAGCAGCTTCATCACATAAGTAAATAACATGCCCATCAATACTATCGACCAAGAGATCTTTAACCATAGCAATACTAGGTTCAACTTTAATTTGCTCAGGGGGTGTAGGTGTTCTAACCTTACTCTTACAAACCACAGTTGAAACTTTAGCATGATCCTTTATTCTAGCAGGGAAAGGTGGTTTCTCAATATAAGTGGTAGGAACAATAGGATCAACATTATAAGTGATAGTCTTTTCTTCAACTTTAATAGGTTCAACTACTTTTACTTCAATGAGAGGATGATATTTAAACCACTTCTCCTTAGGGAGATCAACATGAGTAGCAAATGATTCACAGAAAGAAACTACTATCTCAGAGTTAAGTCCACATTTAGTGCTAAATTCACAAAAAGCATCGGTATCCATAAAAGATTTAATCACAAGTATAGGTGATTTATCGTAGTCCTTTCGATAAGTAAGAGTGTCGAACCCAACGAGGAGCAGAAGGAAATGACAATCAGTTTTCAGTAAGGTATTCTCTGCAATCACTGAAATTATCGGTAACAGATAGTTTTGTGATAAGGTAATTCATAACGGGTAACAAGTAACAAAAGTAAACAAGGTGGAGCAAGGTGGCCCAATCCTTTTTGTAGCAAAGGACAAGCCTGGACAAACTCTTATATAAAGGAAAGCGCTCCCGAGGACACATGGGAATTATCGTCAAGCTGGTTTTCATCATGCTCATATGATTCACGTTCGTTACTTTGATAATTTGATATGTGGGTGGACCGGTGCTTGGGTACTGCCCTTCCATGGACAAGCATCCCACTTATGATTAACCCCCCTCGCAAGCATCCACAACTATGAAAGAAGAATTAAGGTAAACCTAACCATAGCATGAAACATATGGATCCAAATCAGCCCCTTACGAAGCAACTCATTGATACATCCATTTTGCATCATGCTTTTATATCGATATTTATTACATTATGGGATGTTATTACACATTATGTCACAATACTTATGCCTATTCTCTCTTATTTTACAAGGTTTACATAAAGAGGAAGAATGTCGGCAGCTGGGATTCTAGGCTGGAAAAGGAGCAAATATTAGAGACATATTCTGCACAGCTCCAAAAGTCCTGAAACTTCATGGAAGTCATTTTCAGAATATATAAAAAATAATGAGCACAAGAAGTTCCAAAGGGGGGCCACACCCTGCCCACGAGGGTGGGGGGCGTGCCCTACCCCCCTGGGCGCGCCCCTGCCTCGTGGGTCCCCTGGTGGCCCTCCGATGCCCATCTTCTGCTATATGGAGTCCTTAAATGAGAAAAAAAAATCATAAGAAAGCTTTCGGGACGAGACTCCGCCGCCACGAGGCGGAACCTTGGCGGAACCACTGGATTACAGATCAAGAACTCATAAGTATCAATGGTTAGTGTGCTGTCAATTTATACCATTTCAGATTGGCAAATAAAGAGACGATTTAAATAATAGTAGAATGATATGAAATTTTTTATAGTTAAGACATTGCAGAATATGACATTGTGTTGTAGTGGGTAGGTTCACCACACCACTGGATTGCGGATGAAGAACAGAAGCATACATGCAGTGCAAAAGAAGATCACTTGCTCTGTATAGTTTAATTTACATGGTATGAAGAAGGAACTTGGTTGTACAACTTAAAACTTAAATTGAGAAAGGACAAACTTTTGTTTATGAACTACATAATAAACTTTAAACAAGCAATTTGATGCAAACACCAAAAATAAACAGCTGTTGCAGTCATGCCTAACCAAATATATACAACAAAGTTTGAAGGCTTGAGATGGACAAACTTACATTATTGGTGAAGACATGCTCTATAAAGGCCTTGTCCATGCTGATGGGGGGGGGCAATTCAAGAAGTTTACCACATAATCTTCTTCAAAAGTATTGCCTTTATTCTACATTTTGTTAAGAGTAAATATAGATGTGATAATATACGAAAAAATGGAGAATATTTAAAATAAGATGAAGAGTGATGCTACATAACCAAGTAGCTATAAATGTAAGTGCAGTGATACTGACAAAAGGTACATCCAAGAGCAATGCACATCTAAAATTATTCAGTACCAACCTTATGGTAAGAGTAAATATAGATCTGATGTGTAGAAAATGGAGGGCAAAGGAAAATAAGCTGCAGAGTGATGGTACATGAACAACTACCTATCATTATAAGCACACTGATAAAGGACATCATGTACTTACAAGAACAATGCAGAGGTAAAAAAACATTGCCATTGGATATATTCTACACTAATGTAACCATTCATACAGATCAGATAATTTGGAGCGAACAATTGATAAGCAAGCTATCATGCATACTGCTGTCACATAATGAACCAGGTATGTATGCAAGTACAGTGATACAGGACAACATGTACTAACAAGAGCAAAGCAGCGGGCAACATATTTGCGATATCCTGTCGTTCTTGTCAAACCGGAATTCTTCTTCGAGCAGATTTCCTACAAAAAAGATCCGTAAAGCACATGCGGAAAAGTAGAAGTTCAAATTGTCATGTGATTTCATAGACAATACCTCATCCTGGGAACGAGACTAGTGCATAATAAGGTTTTTCCATTCAATGTCTTCTAAATTTAGCACATGAGACTTCACCGGAAATTCGTTTATAGACTTGCCATCAAAGTGGGATTTCCTCAGGTAACACCAATACTGCTGCAATGCTTCCTTGAAAAGCACAATCAAGCTTTGCTCGTCATGACTATCCAGATTGACCCTCGCCTAGTTACAACAATGTAATGTAAATCATTGATGTGTTCAATCAGCAGAAAATAGGAAAATAATAACCATGAATAATAGCACTTACACGTAAGTTGGACAAGAAGATGTGAAAATGGTGTTTGTCTTCACAATAATCTTCCCATGATGGGAATATATGAACGTAGTCCCTAACAACATTGAAAACATTGTCTTTTAAACTGGGAATAAATGGAATGGGGTTCCAATCTACAGGAATTGGCCGTCTCTTCAGTTGGGATAGGTCTTCGGCCGGTGGACTTGCTGTACTTTTTGCTGGAGTGGGATTTTTCTGTGGTACAGCTGGTGCTATGGCAAATGAAATCAGTATACCTTTTGCTGGAGTGCAGGTCCTGTGTGGTGAGGCTAGTGGTGTGGCCAGTGAAGTATGGGTACAGTCTGCTGGAGTCGGTCCTACATTTTGTGTCACTGGTTGTACAACCAATATAAGTGAGGTGCTGTCTGATTTCTCCGGCACCACCACGTTTTTCAAGGACTTTGCTGGTGCTCCTTCAGGTTCGGCAATCACCCCCTTCCCTTTTGATGTCTGATGCACAAGAACAACATTTGAGTGGAAAAACATGGTATGATAACAGATGGAATATGTATTGATAATGGATGGGCATGGCATCTCGACATATATGATGAGTAAACTAAGCAGATGGCGGTGCAACAAAGTAGAAGAAATGCAAGACAACATATGCAAGATACCCGCAATCAATAAAACATTGCCAAATTAGAACAAGCACCTTGATGGGTGAACAGGACATGCCATCTGCCTTTGACTCCTCGAGGTTAGAATAGTCATTAGGATCATATTCTGAACAAGAATCAACAGGTGGGGAGCGTATGAGTTTCATTGCATCCAGAATGGCACTCAATGCCTTGGTGCCAATTTTGTAAGTCATTGCAGTGTTTAGCTTCAAGAGTGGACTGCTGCTAGTGCGACACAAAGCAGCTACACAGATCATAGTGTAGATATAACGGGAAAACCTTAAGCATCAGAGTAAAATCAGCAAAGTGGAACTTGCTGGAATATATGTGCTAGTATTGTCAGTACGGCTAGAAAGGCTTCGGATACCAGTTCTCTTCAAGTGAAGGTGTGGTACTTTTAATATCAGTGTAACTCTCAAAGGCGACATAGCTCCCCGCATTTCCTTGCTATTCTTATAGGATTCAAGTGGGCAGGCCACTACAAATCCTATTCACATGTTTACAAGATCCTACGAATCGAAGAGGCTCAAAGTGTCCATCACAACCGACCGTATAGACCTCTACATTGCAAATGTCCCTGCTCATCTTCAGTACAAGGAACATACTGTACTACTATCATACTCCCTTCGTTCCAAAATATAAGTCTTGGTAGAGATTTCCACTATGGATCACATACAGATGTATCCAGATATATTTTAGAGTGTAGATTCACTCATTTTGCTCCATATGTAGTCCATGGTGGAATCTATACAAAGACTTGTATTTAGGAATGGAGAGAGTACATATTAAAGAAGAACGGAAGAGGAACATGGTAAAGAAGAGCAAGCAGATTTTGGATAATAAAATGTTGGTTGCGCAGTGCCCACACATGATGAACCAGAGCGCATTAAGAATGCAACTCCCAGTTGTCTCTCGACCATTTCAGGCGGTTGGATGAAGATCCTACGTCTCCTAACCCTTCTTCCGCCACCCCCACCCCTGCCCCAACCCCCACCCGCGTCGAGTTTTCTTCGTTCGGCGAGGCCCCACAACCACCCGAGCCTCATTCGATCGCACCGGCGAACTCTGGCGAGCTCTGAAAAATTGACTGACCCAATTTTGAAATTTAGTCTACTGTGATTTAACTAGTGTGGAATATAAAAGGGGAAAACCATAAGCATTGGGAGTATAGTGTTGAGCGTGCCATGGCGGATCTGAAGGTGCAAACCGGACAAAGGCAACTTCGCAATCAAGACAAGAAATCGGAGTAAAGCAGTGGTGATCTATTTTCTTGCTGCGATAAATAAGTTGAGCAGATACGAAAGAGTACCGCCTCTGGTGCGGCGCCGTGTACGCATCTGTTGAGAATTTGACGGTGCTGCGGTAATGATGGCTGTCGGCGGCGTGGAAGCATATCTAGGAGGGTAGACGGTGGCGGCGGGGCGCGGTGGATGAGACGGTCGTAGGAGCGGCGCCGGCAAGGTGGACGACGGCGGGGATGAAGCGAGAGGATGGGATGCAAGGATCTCGGTCCGAAGCCGTGGATGAGAGAGGTCGATCTCTTGTAATGAACGGCGGCATCGGGGTATCAGCTCCGGCATGGTGGAGGAGGACGGCGGTGGATGGGGTGGCGGACGGCGGCGGACGGAGGAGGGTGGGGTGGAGAGGGTGTTTTGGCGCCCACGGAGTACGAATGGGGAAAAGGGAGGTAGAGAGGAAGGGGGGAACCATGTATTCAGGACGCGCTTGTCTCAAATGCGAGGAAAATTACACACTTAGCCCCCGTTTCAAATTTCTACTACATCACAACAACATTAGTCGGTTGGGGATAGGACGGTAATCTCGCATACACCGAATATTTGCCGACGAGAGTTTGTTTTTGGCGCCACCGTGTATGAATATGAATCAGGGAGGGAGTCGATTTCGGCCGAGGACATACTGTGTTTTGGCGCCCACCGTGTATGAATCCGGGTGATAGGCGGTTATGTCACATTTGGGTGAAATTACAAACCTACCCCTATCGAAACCTATAGAAATCCAGCAGATAGGCTTTGTGTGGCAGGGATAGGCAGTAGTGATTTCCATCTCGCAGATTTTGGTTTCGGGCGGTTGCTGCGACTTTCCCCGCTTCGTTCAAATTTTGCAGGGTGCACGTTTTCCGTGCCAACTCAATTCGAATCCCGTTTGTATTCTATTTTTTTTCGGGCGGGATCCATTTTCAATTGGAATTACATTCTATATACATCATTTTTTTATATATACTTTCAAAAGCACAACAAAGAATTCTGCTCCTTTATATGTATAATATGATTTACAAATACAACGATCTCAAAATCTTAAGGTTGAATTCGAAAATTTTAAACCAAATTATGTTCTACTAAAATGTATGGATCAGTAATATCTACATATTAAATAACATAGATGTGCGTGAATTCATATGAGTATGCATGTTTGATAGATCAATTTTGGTTCGAGTATGGATTACATGTATCATCATCTCGAATTCAAATATTTGAATCCCTTTTTTGTTCACTCCTTTCACGCCCATCTCTCTCGCATGCATGCTCCTTCAGGTAGCTATCACCCTCTTTTCTCCAGCTCACCCGCACGCTCACTTCATGTTTCTCCTATCCTCGCAAACATGGTCTCTCGACGTCTCCCTTGAGAAGTGTCACACTCTCCCTATCATTATACATTACATGGTTTTCATTATCTCTCACGTCTCTACTGTTCTCTGGTATCACTCGGTACCTAAGCTTTCTTTTTCACCGCCACACACAGTCTCCACTCATCTTTCACTTTGTCTTTCTCTCTATGGGATTCTCTCACACACCCTATATGTCTCTACATATGACTCATACCACTAAAATTACTCTCTCTCTCTCTCTCTCTCTCTCTCCTGTAGACACAACATTTGTCGCGGTCTCCTTTTCTTCTCCATCCCAGACTGACATTATTCATTTGTTTACCGATCAGACAACCCTGACTACCATCTCCTCTCTCTCTCACATAGACACACACAGACACAACTCCTGCTTCCACTCCCCTTCCCGACTACCGTCTCTCTCTCACACACACAAAACTCTCACTTTCGCACCCCGACTCGTATTTCTCTCACAAATATTTATCGACTAGCTAGCCTCTAGATAGGTTTATACACCCGCACACTCGTGCTTCCACCATCGCATACATGTCTCTCTCCCGCTCCTTGTATCTATGTAGATTTTTCTTCCCTTCTTGAGACACGCCCTCTCGATGGTGCACACACACACTATCGCCTCATTTTAAGCTGATACCTATCGCACACACACTCCTTGTGTCTTTGTCACACATGCACTCCATCCTCCTCCATTCTCCCTCTCTCTCACACACACATGGCCTTTTTGCAACAACTAGCAAGATGCCCATGCGCACGGAACATCAAGATGCATTTGTATGAGTAGTTTATCTTGTGGGGGAAAAGGATGAACGAGGGAAGGCCTTATTTGCAAATGTGGAGAGGGGTGTGGGTATCTTTTTGCAAAATTACCATAGTTTCCTTCCTATCCGTCAGATATAGATTGGGCGACCTATATTGCAGGATGACAGGCACACGATCATCACCGACAATGCTTTTTTATAAGAGTAGGGATAAAAAATAGAGTTGGTGATGATGGTGGGCCTGCCATCCTTCAATGTAGGTCGTTTGATTTATATCTGACGGATAGGAAGGAAAATATGGCAATTTACCCGCACTCTTCACCACATTTGCAGATAAGGCCTTCCCTCGTTCATCCTTTTCTCCTACAAGATCTTGATGTTTCGTGCAACGCACGGGCATCTTGCTAGTAAGAGTAGAAATTAGACATATACCACTTCTCGAATCTTGAAACCAACAACATTCCTCCCTTATCTCATCAAAACCGCCAAAGGAATATATTTTGAGTGAAACATAACATATTTTTAGTGATATACGTATTTCAAAACTAGACTTTTTTTCTATCAAATCGGTGAATATGTATTAATCTACTTTGATCGTGTGGCAATGCATTGGCACATTGCTAGCAGTTATTATAATTTTTTGGACACTAGACAAACAGTGGAGTACATATACGAAGAGAAGAGGCGCACGCACGCAGTCGACCTCTCGCTATCTCGCACACATGAGTGTTATGTAAAGGCAACGTTAACAAATAAACCCTAAAACCCTAGGTGCACGATTGCTGCATTCGCGGGTACCAGGTACGTGGTGGAGCACCTTTGTAGGAATAGTCAGCTTGCGTGATAATTTGATCCGTAGGAGTTGATGGTCGGGACCATAGGTGAACGACTTGGAGCGCGGTGGCTCACCAGTTGCCACAAATTGAGTAGCCACGTTTAAAATATCGTTTTTAGCGGGGTTAAGAGTTCTGATTTTCAATGGCGCGTTATAAGTAGCAAGTAGTTTTTAGAACGATTGGTATGGAGCGAAAATGGAATTCATAGTACTACGTACCTCCTTGGCGTATGGTTGTATGGTTTTTTTGCGATGGAGGTTGTATGGGTTTATGTTGCGAGATGTTGAACCTGGTAGTTCTAGGGCAAATACTATGGTTTAGATTTAGATGCTGGTTTTCAGTAATGAAAATCGGAAGGGGAAACCCTTCTTTGATTAAAAAAACTACTACCTCCATTCTGGTTTACTAGTCCCCATCGTACTTTGGGTCAAAGTTTGTCCACGAATTTTACTTATAAAATGTGAATGGAAAACGAGATTTTGTTATACCCAAACAAAAAGGACTGCAGGGAGTGATTGCTCTGACACGGACGCGACCTCTCATAGCGCAGGCATTGAACCGGCGCGCCGGCCAAGAGGGCCGCACTCGCTGCAGGCCTGGCTGAGCACGCCTCCTTGCTGCGTGCAACCAGCTTAAGACTGCCCCACCTGCCTTCATTGAATCCGCGCGTGTGCCGGCAACACGTCCTTCCGCGAGCCGGCATGCATTTTAGAACACAAAAATGACTAAAATATAATTAATTTACGCATGGTCTTGACTTATTGTGCTCGCACTGGTAGCAGGAACTAGTAGAGGATTTTCTTTATTTATAACTCTCCTCACATTTTTTTGGCTTTGAAGTGAATCATGGTTGTGGACATTATGTATGAATGTGCAGATATCTGTGAACATGAGTTTGATGTGGATGTTGAACTTGGAATGTCGGGCTTGCGCGTGAACTATACCATGTCCAATGCTTCGTGTGTTATTGTTTGGAAAGTAATTGCTGTTATTACATGACCCGAAAAAAACATTTTGTGCCACATCAGTAGATGCACGGACATCACAACAGGCATGCTGACTGGATAAACATTTGAACCTAGCTATTATGAAGGAAATTTTGTATTGACAACAGTTTTAGATAGCAGGAGACGCCTAGCCTACTCTTCCTCTGCTAGCTTATTTCTGGCTTCTTCCATCTCTTCTTTGGCTTGGGTGAAGAGAGCATCTGATTTCTCTTTTCGCTTCTTCAGGAACTCAGCTACATTCTCAAGGGCTACTGCACGCTTTGTTTCAGCCTTTACTAATGCCACGAGGACACGAACAGCTGACGACTCCACCTGGCTTGTGTGTAATCCAGCATCATCTGGGAATTTGCACCTTGTGTCTAATCCAGCATCATTAGGGAACTGACACCTTGTGTGTAATCCAACCTCATTTTTAAAACATGATCTCGAGGTTGACCATACTTCCCTCCTCGCAGGAACTGCATCCTGACATGAAGTTACTTCTTTTTTAGATCAATACTCAGAGCAACCTAGATCCATTTAGTAGAAGCCAGATAAACAGAACTCGGAGAAGTGAATTCAAAAGGAAAATAAAAATAGAAACAGACTACAAGGTGAGAACACCCACTTCCTACATCAAGCTGAAAGCGAAAGCATTAGGACGATTAAGACTCTTCTTATTACACATCGAAGAACACCACGCTTAAGAGAAACAGAAACTACAACATATACACATCGAAGAACACGAGGCTACACGAAAGTAATTGAAAGGGTGTTACTTACCAAAGCTTGTTTTACAGGTTCTGTGCAGCTCCTCTTTAACTTGCCACGCTCCTTGAAGATGTCCCGAATATCCCGTGTTTGGTCTTCATTGCTCCTCTGCATGTTCGCACTCGTGGTTTTAAAATCTCAACATGGCTCATGCATCTTGTGGGCAACATTAAAGCACTCGTCTGCCATATTAGAGCATCTCCAACAGAATCGCAACGCGCGGCGCTTTAAAAAAGCGTTTACAGTGCTGAGATCGAGAAGTAGATACTAGAGAGTAGAGGATAGTTCTCAGCATAGATAGATAAAAAAAAGATAATTCAACTACTCCTCGTCGTCCGACTCCTCCTCGGTGATGTCCTCCTCCGACGTCTGACTGTAGGCGTGAAGATACCGATCATCATCGGATTCCCGGGGCGACACTGCTCCTAGCCTCATGTTGAATTGAGCGTCTGCTTTTCGCCTACGCTTGTCCTCACGATAGGCGGCTCGCTCCGCCCTCCTCTTATCCCTCTCCGCCCTCCTTTGCGCGTACAACTCGCGCTCGTTTATGATGTCATGTGGGAAGTGTTGGCGCCACAACGCCATGGCTTCCTCGTCCATCTAGGCAATGCCGAGACGGTGCTCCCGCCTCCGGTTGTCGTGACGATACTCGTCGGTGCTAAGCCGCGGCAGAGGCGCGAGCTCCTGCGCCCGCTCCCACGTTGGCATGTTGGGGAAGTTCAATGTTCTATGAGGCCACCGGAGGCGCCACACTGCCGCGTCGTACGTGCGGGCGGCCTTGTTGGTGGTGTAGAAATTGCCGAGGCCGAGGCGGATCCCGCGGAACTGGATCTCGGCGGAGAAGCCGCCGGAGGGGCGCACGCGGACGCTGCGGTATCCCCAAGTTTCCCGGCGACGCGGCGGCATGGTGGCGCGGCGGCGGTGAGGCGAAAAAGAGCAAGGAGAGAGCGGTGGCGAGGCACGGAGCGGGGAGAGAGCGGTGGCAAGGCACAGAGCGGTGGGAGGGCGTTGGATTTTATAAAGCGCGCCAGACGCCGCGCGCCAAAACTAGCGCATGCCCGGCCGCTTTTCCCCCGCGCCCGCGATCCTTTCCCGACGTCTCTACTATCTCTACTCTCTTCTCTACTGTTATATTTATTTTATATTTTATATTTAATATTTATCTCTACTTCCTTTATTGTCTACTTTTTTTTTCTCTATACTTTTTTTTCTTGCAATATAGGCCGTCCGATTTATATCTGACAGATAGGAAGGAAACAAATGGGAATTTTGCAAAAAGATACCCATACCCCTCTCCATATTTGCAAATAAGGTCTTCCCTTGTTCATCCTTTTCTCCCACAAGATAAACTACTCATACAAATGCATCTTGATGCGTGCAACGCATGGGCATCTTGCTAGTTCTAAAAAGCTTTCCATCATTTGCCACACTACTGGTTGCAGATGAAAAACCTACCCAAGCACAGCGCGATACAGGAGAGACGCACAATTACAAGTTGATATTCTGTTGGACAATGGAGGCTATAACCAATTACTTTTACGGGAACAATAGCACCCAGGAAATTTGAAGGGTAGGTATGAACAAAATTGGAACTGCACATGTACTGCTAAGTGATTCAATACACACATTACCAATCGAGGAGGAGAACGATGGTCGCGGCGGCCTCTGTGAGTCATGGTCGGCAACGGGAGTCAATTCATTGTCCATGACGGTGGTACTTCTGCGCTTGGCGTCGGCTTCCGGGAAGCAGATCCGAGACCATGGAAGACGATGCCGGGGAAGAGGCTCCGTGTACGACGACGACGGTGGACCGGCTCCAGTGCGGCGTACGAGGTCGTCGATGAGGCAGATGCGCTGCGGTGGACGAGTGTAAGGATGGCAATGGGTAGGGTATGGGGCGGGTAGAGCAATACCATACCCATACCCATGTAATCAATGGGTACAAAATTCTACCCATACCTGTACCCATGGGTATGAACCTTTACCCGTACCCATACCTGACGGGTAGCCATACCCATTGGGTACCCAACGGGTAGATCAAATAATACACAAGTTATTCACAATTTTACATTCATCTATAGCACATTTGACAAAAAAATATTGATCTCAACTCAATAACAGTTAGATGAGTACATGATAATTATCTCAATTCAAATTGACAATTGGTGACAACTTTAACATAGGTTCATAAGCTCATGACACAACTTTAACATATGTACACTTGTGAATCACGGGTAAAAGTCACATGTTAGTATAAATGGGTAGGGTATGGGTATATCCATGGGTAAAAGGCTATACCCATACCCTACCCATGACTTAACGGGTAGGATATGGGTACTACCCATGGGTATAAAATTGTGGCCATACCCTACCCATGCGGTTACGGTATTCGCGGGTACCCATACCCATGGGTAAAATTGCCATCCTTAGACGAGTGCGCCGATGTAAAGGGGAGGAGCACGAAGGTTGCGATGCCGTGGAGAAGTCTATTTTGCGGCGGGGATAGAAAATGGGGAGTATTCATGTGTACTACTCTGGGTGTCGGGGTGGGGTTGGCTGGGTAGGGTGAACCTGAAGTTACGAAAACAGCCCCCTACCAAGCGTCATCCATAGGCCTGTTCCGAAGGCTATGTGTTGGGTTTCGTAGTAATTTCAAAAAATTTCCTACGCACACGCAAGATCATGGTGATGCATAGCAACGAGAGGGGGAGAGTGTGATCTACGTACCCTTGTAGATCGACAACGGAAGCGTTAACTTGGTTGATGTAGTCGTACGTCTTCACGACCCGACCGATCAAGCACCGAAACTACGGCACCTCCGAGTTCTAGCACACGTTCAGCTCGATGACGATCCCCGGACTCCGATCCAGCAAAGTGTCGGGGAAGAGTTCCGTCAGCACGACAGCGTGGTGACGATCTTGATGTACTACTATCGCAGGGCTTCGCCTAAGCACCGCTACAATATTATCGAGGACTATGGTGGAAGGGGGCACCGCACACGGCTAAGAATATGATCACGTGGATCAACTTGTCTCTAGGGGGTGCCCCTGCCTCCGTATATAAAGGCTCAAAGGAGGGGGGCCGGCCTGCCATCATAGGGCGCGCCAGGAGGAGTCCTACTCCCTCCGGGAGTAGGACTCCCCCCTTTCCTAGTTGGAATAGGATTCGCGGAGGGGGGAAAAGAGGAGAGAGAAGGGGAAGGGGGGCCGGCCCCCTCTCCTTGTCCTATTCGGACCAAAGGGGGGGGGAGGGGCGCGCGGCCCATCTATGGCCACCTCTCCTCTCTTGCACTAAGGCCCACTAAGGCCCATATACCTCCCGGGGGGTTCCGGTAACCTCCCGGTAATCCGGTAAAATCCCGATTTCACCCGGAACACTTCCGATATCCAAACATAGGCTTCCAATATATCAATATTTATGTCTCGACCATTTCGAGACTCCTTGTCCTGTCCGTGATCACATCCGGGACTCCGAACAACCTTTGGTACATCAAAACGCATAAACTCATAATATAACTGTCATCGAAACCTTAAGCGTGCGGACCCTACGGGTTCGAGAACAATGTAGACATGACCGAGACACGTCTCCGGTCAATAACCAATAGCGGAACCTGGATGCTCATATTGGCTCCTACATATTCTACGAAGATCTTTTATCGGTCAGACCGCATAACAACATACGTTGTTCCCTTTGTCATCGGTATGTTACTTGCCCGAGATTCGATCGTCGGTATCCCATACCTAGTTCAATCTCGTTACCGGCAAGTCTCTTTACTCGTTCCGTAATACATCACCCCACAACTAACTCATTAGTTGCAATGCTTGCAAGGCTTCAGTGATGTGCATTACCGAGAGGGCCCAGAGATACCTCTCCGACAACCGGAGTGACAAATCCTAATCTCGAAATACGCCAACCCAACATGTACCTTTGGAGACACCTGTAGAGCTCCTTTATAATCATCCAGTTACGTTGTGACGTTTGGTAGCACACAAAGTTTTCCTCGGCAAACGGGAGTTGCATAATCTCATAGTCATAGGAACATGTATAAGTCATGAAGAAAGCAATAGCAACATACTAAACGATCGGGTGATAAGCTAGTTCAATGGGTCATGTCAATCAGATCATTCAACTAATGATGTGACCTCGTTAATCAAATAACAACTCATTGTTCATGGTCAGGAAACATAACCATCTTTGATTAACGAGCTAGTCAAGTAGAGGCATACTAGTGACACTTTGTTTGTCTATGTATTCACACATGTATTATGTTTCCGGTTAATACAATTCTAGCATGAATAATAAACATTTATCATGATTATAAGGAAATAAATAATAACTTTATTATTGCCTCTAGGGCATATTTCCTTCAGTCTCCCACTTGCACTAGAGTCAATAATCTAGATTACACTGTAATGATTCTAACACCCATGGAGCCTTGGTGCTGATCATGTTTTGCTCGTGGAAGAGGCTTAGTCAACGGGTCTGCAACATTCAGATTCGTATGTATCTTGCAAATCTCTATGTCTCCCACCTGGACTAGATCCCGGATGGAGTTGAAGCGTCTCTTGATGTGTTTGGTCCTTTTGTGAAATCTGGATTCCTTTGCCAAGGCAATTGCACCAGTATTGTCACAAAAGATTTTCATTGGACCCGATGCACTAGGTATGACACCTAGATCGGATATGAACTCCTTCATCCAGACTCCTTCATTCGCTGCTTCCGAAGCAGCTATGTATTCCGCTTCACACGTAGATCCCGCCACGACGCTCTGTTTAGAACTGCACCAACTGACAGCTCCACCGTTTAATGTAAACACGTATCCGGTTTGCGATTTAGAATCGTCCGGATCAGTGTCAAAGCTTGCATCAACATAACCGTTTATGATGAGCTCTTTGTCACCTCCATATATGAGAAACATATCCTTAGTCCTTTTCAGGTACTTCAGGATGTTCTTGACCGCTGTCCAGTGATCCACTCCTGGATTACTTTGGTACCTCCCTGCTAGACTTATAGCAAGGCACACATCAGGTCTGGTACACAGCATTGCATACATGATAGAGCCTATGGCTGAAGCATAGGGAACATCTTTCATTTTCTCTCTATCTTCTGCAGTGGTCGGGCATTGAGTCTGACTCAACTTCACACCTTGTAACACAGGCAAGAACCCTTTCTTTGCTTGATCCATTTTGAACTTCTTCAAAATCTTGTCAAGGTATGTGCTTTGTGAAAGTCCAATTAAACGTCTTGATCTATCTCTATAGATCTTAATGCCTAATATGTAAGCAGCTTCACCGAGGTCTTTCATTGAAAAACTTTTATTCAAGTATCCCTTTATGCTATCCAGAAATTCTATATCATTTCCAATCAGCAATATGTCATCCACATATAATATCAGAAATGCTACAGAGCTCCCACTCACTTTCTTGTAAATACAGGCTTCTCCGAAAGTCTGTATAAAACCAAATGCTTTGATCACACTATCAAAACGTTTATTCCAACTCCGAGAGGCTTGCACCAGTCCATAAATGGATCGCTGGAGCTTGCACACTTTGTTAGCTCCCTTTGGATCGACAAAACCTTCCGGTTGCATCATATACAACTCTTCTTCCAGAAATCCATTCAGGAATGTAGTTTTGACATCCATCTGCCAAATTTCATAATCATAAAATGCGGCAATTGCTAACATGATTCGGACAGACTTAAGCATCGCTACGGGTGAGAAGGTCTCATGTAGTCAATCCCTTGAACTTGCCGAAAACCTTTTGCGACAAGTCGAGCTTTGTAGACAGTAACATTACCATCAGCGTCAGTCTTCTTCTTAAAGATCCATTTATTCTCAATTGCTTGCCGATCATCGGGCAAGTCAACCAAAGTCCATACTTTGTTCTCATACATGGATCCCATCTCAGATTTCATGGCTTCAAGCCACTTTGCGGAATCTGGGCTCACCATCGCTTCTTCATAGTTCGTAGGTTCATCATGATCTAGTAGCATGACTTCCAGAACAGGATTACCGTACCACTCTGGTGCGGATCTTACTCTGGTTGATCTATGAGGTTCAGCAGTATTTTGATCTGAAGTTTCATGATCATTATCATTGGCTTCCTCACTAACTGGTGTAGGTGTCACTGAAACAGTTTTCTGTGATGAACTACTTTCCAGTAAGGGAGCAGGTACAGTTACCTCGTCAAGTTCTACTTTCCTCCCACTCACTTCTTTCGAGAGAAACTCCTTCTCTAGAAAGGATCCATTCTTAGCAACGAATGTCTTGCCTTCGGATCTGTGATAGAAGGTGTACCCAACAGTTTCCTTTGGGTATCCTATGAAGACACATTTCTCCGATTTGGGTTCGAGCTTATCAGGTTGAAGCTTTTTCACATAAGCATCGCAGCCCCAAACTTTAAGAAATGACAACTTTGGTTTCTTGCCAAACCACAGTTCATAAGGTGTCGTCTCAACGGATTTTGATGGTGCCCTATTTAACAAGAATGCAGCCGTCTCTAGAGCATAACCCCAAAATGATAGCGGTAAATCAGTAAGAGACATCATAGATCGCACCATATCTAGTAAAGTACGATTACGATGTTCGGACACACCATTACGCTGTGGTGTTCCGGGTGGTGTGAGTTGCGAAACTATTCCACAGTTTTTCAAATGTACACCAAACTCGTAACTCAAATATTCTCCTCCACGATCAGATCGTAGAAACTTTATTTTCTTGTTACGATGATTTTCAACTTCACTCTGAAATTCTTTGAACTTTTCAAATGTTTCAGACTTATGTTTCATTAAGTAGATATATCCATATCTGCTTAAATCATCTGTGAAGGTGAGAAAATAACGATATCCGCCACGAGCCTCAATATTCATCGGACCACATACATCTGTATGTATGATTTCCAACAAATCTGTTGCTCTCTCCATAGTACCGGAGAACAGCGTTTAGTCATCTTGCCCATGAGGCACGGTTCGCAAGTACCAAGTGATTCATAATCAAGTGGTTCCAGAAGTCCATCAGTATGGAGTTTCTTCATGTGCTTTACACCGATATGACCTAAACGACAGTGCCACAAATAAGTTGCACTATCATTATCAACTCTGCATCTTTTGGCTTCAACATTATGAATATGTGTGTCACTACAATTGAGATTCAATAAGAATAGACCATTCTTCAAGGGTGCATGACCATAAAAGATATTACTCATATAAATAGAACAACCATTATTCTCTGATTTAAATGAATAACCGCCTCGCATCAAACAAGATCCATATATAATGTTCATGCTTAACGCTGGCACCAAATAACAATTATTTAGGTCTAATATTAATCCCGAAGGTAGATGTAGAGGTAGCGTGCCGACCGCGATCACATCGACTTTGGAACCGTTTCCCACGCGCATCGTCACCTCGTCCTTTGCCAGTGCCCGCTTATTCCGTAGTCCCTGTTTCGAGTTGCAAATATTAGCAACAGAACCAGTATCAAATACCCAGGTGCTACTGCGAGCTCTAGTAAGGTACACATCAATAACATGTATATCACATATACCTTTGTTCACCTTGCCATCCTTCTTATCCGCCAAATACTTGGGGCAGTTCCGCTTCCAGTGACCAGTCTGCTTGCAGTAGAAGCACTCAGTTTCAGGCTTAGGTCCAGACTTGGGTTTCTTCTCTTGAGCAGCAACTTGCTTGCTGTTCTTCTTGAAGTTCCCCTTCTTCTTCCCTTTGCCCTTTTTCTTGAAACTAGTGGTCTTGTTGACCATCAACACTTGATGCTCCTTTTTGATTTCTACCTCCGTAGCTTTCAGCATTGCGAAGAGCTCGGGAATAGTCTTATTCATCCCTTGCATATTATAGTTCATCACGAAGCTCTTGTAGCTTGGTGGCAGTGATTGGAGAATTCTGTCAATGACGCAATCATCTGGAAGATTAACTCCCATTTGAATCAAGTGATTATTATACCCAGACATTTTGAGTATATGCTCACTGACAGAACTGTTCTCCTCCATCTTGCAGCTATAGAACTTATTGGAGACTTCATATCTCTCAATCCGGGCATTTGCTTGAAATATTAACTTCAACTCCTGGAACATCTCATATGCTCCATGACGTTCAAAACGTCGTTGAAGTCCCGATTCTAAGCCGTAAAGCATGGCACACTGAACTATCAAGTAGTCATCAGCTTTGCTCTGCCAGACGTTCATAACATCTGGTGTTGCTCCAGCAGCAGGCCTGGCACCCAGCGGTGCTTCCAGGACGTAATTCTTCTGAGCAGCAATGAGGATAATCCTCAAGTTACGGACCCAGTCCGTGTAATTGCTAGCATCATCTTTCAACTTTGCTTTCTCAAGGAACGCATTAAAATTCAACGGAACAACAGCACGAGCCATCTATCTACAATCAACATAAACAAGCAAGATACTATCAGGGACTAAGTTCATGATAAATTTAAGTTCAATTAATCATATTACTAAAGAACTCCCACTTAGATAGACATCCCTCTAATCTTCTAAGTGATTACGTGATCCAAAACAACTAAACCATAACCGATCATCACGTGAGATGGAGTAGTTTTCAATGGTGAACATCGTTTATGTTGATCATATCTACTATATGATTCACGCTCGACCTTTCGGTCTCCGTGTTCCGAGGCCATATCTGCATATGCTAGGCTCGTCAAGTTTAACCTGAGTATTCTGCGTGTGCAAAACTGGCTTGCACCCGTTGTAGATGGACGTAGAGCTTATCACACCCGATCATCACGTGGTGTCTGGGCACGACGAACTTTCGCAACGGTGCATACTCAGGGAGAACACTTCTTGATAATTTAGTGAGAGATCATCTTATAATGCTACCGTTAATCAAAGCAAGATAAGATGCATAAAAAGATAAACATCACATGCAATCAATATAAGTGATATGATATGGCCATCATCATCTTGTGCTTGTGATCTCCATCTCCAAAGCACCGTCATGATCACCATCGTCACCGGCGCGACACCTTGATCTCCATCGTAGCATCGTTGTCGTCTCGCCAATCTTATGCTTCCATGACTATCACTACCGTTTAGTAATAAAGTAAAGCATTACATCGCGATTGCATTGCATACAATAAAGCGACAACCATATGGCTCCTGCCAGTTGCCGATAACTTGGTTACAAAACATGATCATCTCATACAATAAAATTCAGCATCATGCCTTGACCATATCACATCACAACATGCCCTGCAAAAACAAGTTAGACGTCCTCTACTTTGTTGTTGCAAGTTTTACGTGGCTGCTACGGGCTTAAGTAAGAACCAATCTCACCTACGCATCAAAACCACAGCGATAGTTTGTCAAATAGACTCCGTTTTAACCTTCGCAAGGACCGGGCGTAGCCACACTCGGTTCAACTAAAGTTGGAGAGACAGTCGCCCGCAAGCCATCTATGTGCAAAGCACGTCGAGGGAACCGGTCTCGCGTAAGCGTACGCGTAAGGTTGGTCCGGGTCGTCTCGTCCAACAATACCGCCGAACCAAAGTATGACATGCTGGTAGGCAGTATGACTTGTATCGTCCACAACTCACTTGTGTTCTACTCGTGCAAATAACATCAAACCATAAAACCTAGGCTCGGATGCCACTGTTGGGGAACGTAGTAATTTCAAAAATTTACCTACGCACACGCAAGATCATGGTGATGCATAGCAACGAGGGGGAGAGTCTGATCTACATACCCTTGTAGATCGCAACGGAAGCGTTGACACAACGTAGAGGAAGTAGTTGTACGTCTTCTTCCCGATTCGACCGATCCAAGCACCGTTACTCCGGCACCTCCGAGTTCTTAGCACACGTACAGCTTGATGACGATCCCCGGGCTCCGATCCAGCAAAGCTTCGGGGAGGAGTTCCATCAGCACGACGGCGTGGTGATGATCTTGATGTTCTACCGACGCAGGGCTTCGCCTAAGCACTACAACGATATGATCGAGGTGGAATATGGTGGCAGGGGGCACCGCACATGGCTAAGGAACGATCTCAATGATCAACTTGTGTGTCTAGAGGTGCCCCCTGCCTCCGTATATAAAGGAGCCAAGGGGGAGGGGTGCGGCCAGCTCTATGGAGGCGCAGGAGGAGTCCTACTCCTACCGGGAGTAGGACTCCCCCCCCAATCCTATTCCAAATAGGACTCCCAAGGGGGAAAGAGGGAGAGGGGTGGCTGGCCACCTCTCCAAGTCCTAATAGGACTAGGGGAGGGGGGAGGCGCGCAGCCCTTATGGGCAGCCCTTTCACCTTTCCACTAAGGCCCATATGATTCCCGGGGGGTTCCGGTAACCTCCCGGTACTCCGGTAAAATCCCGATTTCACCCGGAACACTTCCGATGTCCAAACATAGGCTTCCAATATATCAATCTTTATGTCTCGACCATTTAGAGACTCCTCGTCATGTCCGTGATCACATCCGGGACTCCGAACAACCTTCGGTACATCAAAATGCATAAACTCATAATAACTGTCATCGTAATGTTAAGCGTGCGGACCCTACGGTTCGAGAACAATGTAGACATGACCGAGACACGTCTCCGGTCAATAACCAATAGCGGGACCTGGATGCCCATATTGGCTCCTACATATTCTACGAAGATCTTTATCGGTCAGACCACATAACAACATACGTTGTTCCCTTTGTCATCGGTATGTTACTTGCCCGAGATTCGATCGTCGGTATCCAATACCTAGTTCAATCTCGTTACCGGCAAGTCTCTTTACTCGTTCCGTAATACATCATCTCACAACTAACATATTAGTTGTAATGCTTGCAAGGCTTATGTGATGTGTATTACCGAGAGGGCCCAGAGATACCTCTCCGACAATCGGAGTGACAAATCCTAATCTCGAAATACGCCAACCCAACATCTACCTTTGGAGACACCTGTAATGCTCCTTTATAATCACCTAGTTACGTTGTAATGCTCCTTTAAAATCTCCCGCGACCCTGATTCGAGCAATGGGAAGTTACCATCATAGTGAAGGAAATATGCCCTAGAGGCAATAATAAAGTTATTATTTATTTCCTTATATCATGATAAATGTTTATTATTCATGCTAGAATTGTATTAACCGGAAACATAATACATGTGCGAATACATAGACAAACAAAGTGTCACTAGTATGCCTCTACTTGACTAGCTCGTTAATCATAGATGGTTATGTTTCCTAACCATGGACAAAGAGTTGTCATTTGATTAATGGGATCACATCATTAGTTGAATGATCTGATTGACATGACCCATTCCATTAGCTTAGCACCCGATCGTTTAGTATGTTGCTATTGCTTTCTTCATGACTTATACATGTTCCTATGACTATGAGATTATGCAACTCCCGTTTGCCGGAGGAACACTTTGGGTGCTACCAAACGTCACAACGTAACTGGGTGATTATAAAGGAGCATTACAGGTGTCTCCAAAGGTAGATGTTGGGTTGGCGTATTTCGAGATTAGGATTTGTCACTCCGATTGTCGGAGAGGTATCTCTGGGCCCTCTCGGTAATACACATCACATAAGCCTTGCAAGCATTACAACTAATATGTTAGTTGTGAGATGATGTATTACGGAACGAGTAAAGAGACTTGCCGGTAACGAGATTGAACTAGGTATGGGATACCGACGATCGAATCTCGGCAAGTAACATACCGATGACAAAGGGAACAACGTATGTTGTTATGCGGTCTGACCGATAAAAGATCTTCGTAGAATATGTAGGAGCCAATATGAGCATCCAGGTTCCGCTATTGGTTATTGACCGAAGACGTGTCTCGGTCATGTCTACATTGTTCTCGAACCCGTAGGGTCCGCACGCTTAAGGTTTCGATGACAGTTATATTATGAGTTTATGCGTTTTGATGTACCGAAGGTTGTTCGGAGTCCCGGATGTGATCACGGACAGGACGAGGAGTCTCGAAATGGTCGAGACATAAAGATTGATATATTGGAAGCCTATGTTTGGATATCGGAAGTGTTCCGGGTGAAATCGGGATTTTACCGGATTACCGGGAGGTTACCGGAACCCCCCGGGAGGTATATGGGCCTTAGTGGAAGAGAGGAGAGGTGGCCATAGATGGGCCACGTTTCGTGGTTCTAACTCTGACAGTGAGGTAGGGGGGTATGTATGGAGAGGCTAGATCTCAGCTATGGAGAAGTTGTAAATACACCAGGATGTACGAGTTCAGGCCCTTCGCGGAGGAAGTAACAGCCCTACGTCTCGGTTCCCGGAGGCGGTCGACTGGATTATGTGTGTATGAATTACAGGGGTGCCAACCCCTGCTACTGAGGAGGGGGTGGCTTATATAGAGTTCGCCAGACCCCTCCGGTCCTCAGTAATGCAGGGTTAAAATACATTAAGACTAGGCGTTACTGGTAACGTCCCTAATAAAGTGCTATGATGACCATAAAGACTATTTAATGGCCGACCGTTTGCTTGCGGAGTGACTTTAGATCTCCTGTCAGTCGAGTGATTGGCTTCGTAGTCGAGTGGTAGCTTCCTGGTCGAGTGTCTTGAATCCGTCGAGTGAGATACCTTCAAGACGATTGAAAGGTGACTTCTTCCAGGGATGTCCTTGGGTAGGGCTCTTAGGACAGGTCCATGCCCCTACCCTAGGTACATAGCTTCATCATTAGCCCCCGAATGGATCGAGGTTCGAGTGGGGAAGGAGTTGGGGGTCCTTCCGACTGGTTCTTAGCGTCATACGAATGTCTTGTACTGGATCAATCGTCACGGATGACGTTGTCAACTTCTTTCGGTCACCTTGATCCATTCTTGGTCTCTCGTCGAGTGAATTTCCTTACTTGTGGAATACCGAGTGCCGGCATGAGCGGGCTCTTTAGTTTGATGAGTTGTTCTGCAGCCCGCGGATTTTGCGGGATTTGAATTTCTGGAAGCGAGCGGGACGGGGGCGGCCGAAGTAATCCGATGGGATAGGATGGAAGCTCCTCGATCTCCACACCACCTTTTTCGCCACGTACCGCGCACGCGCCTGTTGCGGGATTTGACGGGATCGTGTGGGCCTACCGGTCAGCCACTCGGAAGCGGCTCCTTATAAGTTGCCGGCTCAGGGCTCCCCAACAGTGTGTTCTCGCCTTTCCTTCTCCCCCCGCAAGGTCCTCTGCCACCTCCGCTCTCACCCTAGCGCCGTAGGTCCGTTCGAGCCTCGTCGGCGACGATGGTGAAGGACAAGACGTCGGCTTTGGAGCGCGCGAAGAAGGCGGCGGTGCAGGGGAAGGGGAAGAAGTCCGCTCGGGGCGGATCTTCCTCGAGGACTGCTCTTCCCAGGGATTGGATCTAGGGCGACTGGATGCCCTCGGTGATTCGGCAGGAAGATCTTGACGACATGGTCGAGGGGGGAGTCATTCCCCATGAAGCTGCGCGTCTCCCGGGGAGAGAAGTCAAACCCCAACCTCGTGACGGTGAGTGCGTCCTCCTCACCACCCATATCGACCGCGGATTTTCTCTACCTCCTCATCCTTTTTTCCGGAGCTTTTTGAACTTCTTCGGAGCGCAGCTCCACCATTTAACTCCCAATTCCATCGTGTATCTTGCGGCTTTCATTTCCTTGTGCGAAAGTTTCTTGGGTTGCCGCCCTCATTGGGGACTCTTTAAACACATCTTCACTTGCCGTTCCCAATCGGTAAAGAAAGCCAAGTCCAGTGACGAACGGACGCAAGTGATCCAGCTATGCAGGGGCCTGGCGATCCAGATGAGGGATAAAAGTTCTTTTCCATCTATCAATTTTCCCAAGTCGGTCCGTGGTTGGCAGTCGACCTGGTTTTATTGCCAAGACCAGGTGACCCCAGGGCAGTCGACTGGTCTTCCCCCTTTCTCTCTGGACCGAGCTCAAAAGCCTGCCTCTCTGAAAGTGCTGCCAGAGGAGAAGGAGCAAGTCAAGGTGCTGGTTGGTCGAGTGGTTCAGCTTGTCCGAGAGGGCGTGACCGGCATGGACTTGCTGGAGGTCTTCCTTCGGAAGCGCATCCAACCGCTTCAGGCTCGTGACCACCCTATGTGGCTGTACTCGGGTCTCGACGACACCACTCGGGTTCACTCAGAGGAGGTCACCGACGAGATGCTGGAAGGGTGGCTGTCGAGCATCACAGGGAACAAAGACAACCCCCGAGGAGCCAGGAGGGTTCCCCCGCTTGACAGTACATACGACATGGACCAGGTCTGACCTTGTGTTCCTGACTGAGATCTTGCTTTCTTCATTTGCTCTCTTTGAATCGGTCGACTGACTTTCGACTTGTCTGCTATTCTCCAGGCAACTACAGAGATGTACTCGACACCCAACGGAGCACAGGGGCAGGCCGAGGAAGGGGAGGCGAGCGGAGGCGAAAGCGGAGACGAACAGGGGGAGTGGGAGTCTGACGGTGAAGGAGAGGGAGACGACGACGTCGACTCCAGCGAAGAGGAGGAGGAGGAGGAAGCTGAACCTCCCCGCTCGGAAAGGCGATCCAAGCTTACACACGACCCTGCGCGGGAACGTGGTAAGGCGACTGCTCCCGTTGGGCAGTCGTCGAAGCGCCCTCGGACCTCTTCTCCAGCGCTGACTGAAAAAGCTCCCAAGCACCCCCGCGCGGCGCCGTCCAAGCCACCCAAGGCTCTGCCCAAGATGAGGATGACTGTCCCCACCATTTCTGGGTAATGATAGAACTTGTTCTCCTTTGTCGACCGTGGACGGATCCTTGGTCGATCCACTGAGCCGACTGACTGTCTTTCAAAATTTGCAGTGCTGCTACTTCTGAGCTCTCCGCCAAGGACGATGATCAAGAGATGGAAGATGCTGTTACTTCCAACCCTGGTATGATTACTGATGTTCTACCTTGAATCGACTGACGATTTCTTATGACTCTGGTCGATTGAATTTTTCTCGTAGCTCCTCCTCATGGTATTAACCTTCCTGATGACGAAGACGAAGCGCCGCTGAGAGTGAGGCGGAACAGGAAAGAGTCGGCTGGCGAGACTCCACAATCCACTCCAGCGCCTGAGGCCGTAGCTCGAGATGGTGGCGACACCACCCGGGCTTCTGTGACTTTCGCCAATCCTCTGACGAGTGTGCGGCCCTCGACGTCGACCGTAAACCCGCCTTCGCTCTTCGCCACACACCACGTCCCTGAGGACCAAGTGGGTGCAGCTAAGGAAGCTATATGCCAGGCAGGCATCATGATGGAGCAGGTCAAGGTGGTTCGAGAAGCCAGCCAAGCGGCTTATGACGCGAGTTCAGCTCTTCAGAGTAACGTCCAGGTCAGTTGATTCGCTGCTTGTTCTGTTAGGGTATGCTGTCTGAAGAATCTCTTTTCCGAAGATCTTTTAAATTTGTACACCCACTGGGTGTTTCTGTTAAGTTTTTTGGTCGAGTGGGGGCACGCTGAGTGCACCCACTGGGTGTAGTCCCCGAGACTACAGTGGACTGCTGGCAGTCGACTGTAGTCTTTATATTGTGTTGCTGTAGTTTTACTCCTTCACTCGGTCTGTCCAGGCCATGTCGAATGAAACTGTATCCGGTCGACTGCGGGCAGTCGATTTTTTTTTCAGAACCAGTGGGGGCACGCTGAGTGCACCCACTGGGTGTAGTCCCCGAGACTACTGTTCAATGCTTTTGATTCAGCTGTAGTCTTAGAAACGTCATCATTGTCTCTTGGTTACTCGGAAGCAACTTATCTTGGACCTCTGTCGACTGACTTTTGCAGAAATCCTGTGAGCTTGTGGCTCTCTACACTAAGTTGGAGAACAAACAGATCCAGCTCGACCTTGACTTGAAGCTTGCTCAACAGAACCTGCAGAAGGCGCGAGACGAAGCAAAAGGTATGGCTGGCGAGGTTTCTCATTCTTGACGAGTGACTTCCCTTTCTTGCCCATTCTTGATGTTGAGTTCACTCGACGTTCTGTAGATAAACTGGAGGAAGCTCTGAAGAAGAAGGATCAAGATCTTGCCGAAGCACAGAAGGAGGCCTCGAGCAAAACGAAGCTTGCAGAAGAGAAACTGGCTTCGGTCGGAACTCTTGAACAGGAGAACTCCAGACTGAAAACTGCTCTCGAGACAGCTAATTGAGAGGTCAGCCGACTGAAGAACGACAAGATGGTTCTGCACGACCAGGCGGGTGAGCTGGCGGGGAAGGTAAACGATCTGGAGGCTTATCTCGGTGGACTCGCCAAGAAGCTGTTCGTCATGCTCGAAGGTAATTATTCCGACCCGGCTATCTTGCAGTTACCAAGCCCGCGTAAGGCCACTGTCTTATTCTTGAATCGTGTTTGCAGAATTTTGCCAGAGCTTCGAAGAGGAAACCAGTCGAGTGGAGCCAGGCTTGGATCCCGCCAATTCTCTCATGAAGGACGAGGCTTCTATGAACGTGCTCCGACTGGAGTCTCGTGTTACCAGCGTTGTTGACTATCTTGTTCGGCTGAAGGTTGTGATGTCGCGGATCGACACATCACTCTGGCCTGGAACGACGCTTCAGAACGACCTCGAGTCCGTGATGGTTCGACTGGATGAAGTCCCGGGTCGAGTGGCAGAATGGAAGAAATCTTCTGCTAGATGTGGTGCTGATGTCGCTCTGTCTCTGGTCCGCGTCCATTGCAAGGAGGCGCAAGAAGAAAAGCTGGCCGCCATCCAAGTTGCCAATACCAGGAAGCACAGCTTTCAAAACTTCATGGAGACTTTCATTGCTGCTGCTACTCGTATTGCAGACGGGATCGACTTGGACGAGTTCGTCGCCCCTTCTAGTCCTCCGCTTGAGGAATGAAAACTTTTATGCTTCACTTTAAATTTGCCTCGGAATGCCGAGTGGATTCTGTAACCATTAAACTCTGTCGAGCCGAGGGCTCGAGTACTTTGATCTAGGGTCTTGGACCTTTGGGTTTTATCCGAACTTGATTTATCGTTGAATATCTTCGGGAATTATCTGCCGAGTGGAACTTGGCCTTCACTCGAAATAACTTCGTATTTGTGGTGCAGCTCCGAAGGAAAAGGTAACAGTCGATTCGCATCTTGCCGTCCTTGTGGATTGGGACGTGTTCCGAACTTAGGCGAGCACTGGGCTGCAGCTAAGCCCCCGAGTGGGAGGTTTTCTTTCCACTCGGTGGGATTTTTGAACACTTAGGCGAGCACTGGGCTGCAGCTAAGCCTCCGAATGGGAGGTTTGCTCTCCACTCGGTAGGATTTTTGAACACTTAGGCGAGCACTGAGCTGCAGCTAAGCCTCGAGTGGGAGGTTTGCTCTCCACTCGGTAGGATTTTTATATACTTAGGCGAGTACTTGGACTGCGGCTAAGCCCCCGAGTGGGAGGTTTGCTCTCCACTCGGTAGGATTTTCAAACACTTAGGCGAGCACTGGGCTGCAGCTAAGACTCCGAGTGGGAGTCTGGCTCACCACTCGGTAGGATTTTCAAATACTTAGGCGAGTACTTGGACTGCAGCTAAGCCCCCGAGTGGGAGGTTTGCTCTCCACTCGGTGGGATTTTTATATACTTAGGCGAGCACTGGGCTGCAGCTAAGCCTCCGAGTGGGAGTCTGGCTCACCACTCGGTAGGATTTCAAATACTTAGGCGAGTACTTGGACTGCAGCTAAGCCCCCGAGTGGGAGGTTTGCTCTCCACTCGGTAGGATTTTTATATACTTAGGCGAGCACTGGGCTGCAGCTAAGCCTCCGAGTGGGAGTCTGGCTCACCACTCGGTAGGGTTTTCATATACTTAGGCGAGTACTTGGACTGCAGCTAAGCCCCCGAGTGGGAGGTTTGCTCTCCACTCGGTAGGATTTTCAAACACTTAGGTGAGTACTTGGACTGCAGCTAAGCCTCCGAGTGGGAGTTTGGCTCACCACTCGGTAGGGTTTTCATATACTTAGGCGAGTACTTGGACTGCAGCTAAGCCCCCGAGTGGGAGGTTTGCTCTCCACTCGGTAGGATTTTCAAACACTTAGGCGAGCACTGGGCTGCAGCTAAGCCTCCGAGTGGGAGTCTGGCTCACCACTCGGTAGGATTTTCAAACACTTAGGCGAGCACTGGGCTGCAGCTAAGCCCCCGAGTGGGAGTCTGGCTCACCACTCGGTAGGATTTTTTGCAAACTTAGGTGAAACGGATTCGCAGCTAAGCTACCCACTGGGGGATTTCGTACTCAAACAAAAGTGACAGCAATTACAGGAAGAACTAGGACACTCTTGTCTTTGATAAAAATAAACTACAGAAGTTTTTCTTATTACACCTCATCCGAGTGAGAATTCAAGTGTAAAATGGGCGGAGTAGTTCCGCATTCCAAGCTCGTGGCTCGTCGATCCGGCGATCAACGTTGTAGAGATGATATGCTCCATTGTGGAGGACTCTGGTGACGATGAAGGGACCTTCCCAAGTAGGAGCAAGTTTGTGTGGTTTCTGTTGATCCACTCGGAGGACCAAATCTCCTTCTTGGAAGGCTCGGCTCTTCACATTTCTGGCATGGAATCGACGCAAGTCTTGCTGATAGATGGTCGATCTGATCATAGCCATTTCCCTCTCCTCCTCTAGGAGGTCGACTGCGTCTTGCCGGGCTTTCTCTGCTTCGTCTTCGTTATAAAGCTCGACTCTGGGGGCGTTGTGAAGTAGATCACTCGGCAGGACGGCTTCGGCTCCGTAAACCAGAAAGAATGGCATTCTTCCAGTCGACCGGTTCGGGGTGGTCCTCAGTCCCCACAAAACTGACGGAAGCTCGTCGACCCAAGCGCCTGCTGCGTGCTTGAGATCACGCATCAGTCGAGGCTTCAGTCCTTTGAGAATCAGACCATTCACTCTTTCAGCTTGTCCATTCGACTGGGGATGCGCGACCGACGCGTAGTCGACTCGTGTGCCTTGAGAGGCGCAAAAAGCTCTGAACTTGTCTGAATCGAAGTTTGACCCATTGTCAGTGATGATGCTATGCGGGACCCCATATCTGAATATCAACTCTCTGATGAAACTGATAGCAGTGCTAGCATCAAGATTTTTGATAGGCTTGGCTTCAATCCATTTGGTGAACTTGTCGACTGCCACAAGCACATGTGTGAATCTGCTCCTGCCTGTTCTCAGTGGACCAACCATGTCCAGTACCCAAACAGCGAAGGGCCAGCCGAGTGGAATGGTCCTTAGAGCTGATGCTGGCTTGTGCGACATGTTGGAGTAGAACTGGCAGCCTTCACACTTGTCGACTATCTCTTTCGCCATTTCGTTTGCCCTGGGCCAGTAAAAACCAGCTCGGTATGCTTTGACCGTGATGGTCCGAGAGGACGCATGGTGACCACAGGTCCCCGAGTGGATATCATCAAGGATTATCTGACCTTCTTCCGGTGTTATGCACTTCTGACCGATTCCAGTTGCGATTTCTCTATACAATTGTCCTTTTATGACTGTGAAAGCTTTAGATCGACGGACGATCCGTCGAGCCTCTTCTTTGTCCTCTGGAAGTTCTTTCCTCAAGATATACGCGATGTATGGTATTGTCCAGTCGGGAGTGATTGCCAAGACCTCCATGACTAGGTCAACCACAGCAGGAATTTCGACTTCAGTCGGATCTATGGCACTTTTCGGTTGCGGGGCTTCTTCTGTAAAAGGATCCTCCTGGACTGACGGCGAGCGGATATGCTCCAAAAACACATTGCTGGGAATGGCTTCTCTCTTGGAGCCTATCTTTGCCAGATCATCAGCTGCTTGATTTTTCAGTCGGGGGATGTGATGAAGCTCTAACCCCTCGAATTTCTTTTCTAGCTTTCTTACTGCGTTGCAGTAGCCAGTCATAGCTGGGCTTCTGACGTCCCACTCCTTCATCACCTAATTAACCACCAAATCTGAGTCGTCATAGACCATGAGGCGCCGGACGCCGAGTGAAATGGCCATGCGCAACCCATACAAGAGTGCTTCATATTCTGCTTCATTATTGGAGGAATCGAAGTGAATCTGGAGAACATATCTGAGCTTATCTCCTCGGGGGGAGACCAATACTACCCCAGCACCGGAACCATTCAGCATCTTAGATCCATCGAAGAACATGGTCCAGTGCTCCGAGTGAACTTGAGTCGGAAGTTGCTGTTCAATCCACTCGGCGACGAAATCTGCAATTGCTTGGGACTTGATAGCCTTCTTTGCTTCAAACTTGATATCTAGGGGAAGGAGTTCAATCGCCCACTTCGCCACTCGACCAGTTGCATCTCTGTTGTGCAAAATCTCTGACAGTGGAGCGTCGCTGACGACTGTAATGGAATGGTCAGAGAAGTAGTGTGCAACCTTCTTCGTGGTCATGTAAATCCCATATACAAGCTTCTGGTAATGGGGATATCTTTGCTTCGAAGGAGTCAAAACTTCAGACACATAATATACTGGGCGCTGAACTCTGAAGGCCTTTCCTTCTTCTTCCCGCTCGACCGTAAGTACTGTACTGACAACTTGTCCTGTGGCCGCAATGTAAAGCAGCAAAGGCTCTTTACTGATTGGGGCAGCAAGCACCGGCTGGGTGGAGAGCAGAGCTTTGAGCTCTGCAAACGCTGCATCAGCTTCTGGAGTCCACTCGAACTTGTCAGACTTCTTCATCAGTCGGTAAAGAGGCAACGCCTTTTCACCGAGACGAGAAATGAATCGACTTAGAGCGGCCAAGCAACCTATAAGCTTCTGGACATCGTGCACACGCACAGGGCGCTTCATTTGGAATATGGTGCCAACTTTCTCGGGATTGGCGTCGATTCCTTGTTCAGAAACGAGAAAACCAAGTAACTTTCCACCTGGAACTCCGAATGTGCACTTTGATGGATTGAGCTTGATATCATATCCCCTGAGGTTAGCAAAGGTTTCGACAAGGTCAGTCAGCAGGTCGGAACCTTTCCATGACTTAACCACAATATCATCCATGTATGCTTCTACGTTCCGACTAATCTGAGTGAGCAAACACTTCTGAATCATCCTCATGAACGTGGCTCCAGCATTCTTGAGGCCGAAGGGCATGGTGACATAACAGAAGCACCCGAATGGGGTGATGAAAGCCGTTTTGATCTCGTCGGGTCCATACAGACAGATCTGATGGTACCCTGAATAAGCATCTAGAAAAGACAAACGCTCACACCCCGCGGTCGAGTCGACTACCTGGTCGATGCGGGGGAGAGGGAAATGATCTTTCGGGCAGGCCCGATTGATATGTTTAAAGTCAATGCACATGCGAAGTGACTTGTCCTTCTTGGGGACCATGACAACATTGGCGAGCCACTCGGAGTGGTAAATCTCTCGGATGAACTCCGCTGCTAAGAGCCGAGCCACCTCCTCGCCAATAGCTTTCCTCTTCTGGACGGCGGACCGTCGAAGATGTTCTTTCACAGGCTTGAAATTCGGGTTGACTCGTAGACGGTGCTCAGCCAGCCCCCTGAGAACTCCAGGCATGTCAGAAGGCTTCCATGCGAAGATGTCCTAGTTCTCACGGAGGAACTGGATGAGCGCTTCTTCCTATTTGGAGTCGAGCGTCGTTGAGATGTGAGTCGGAGCAGCATTGGGGTCGGTCGGGTGAATGTGAACTGGCTTAGTTTCACCGGACGACTGAAAAGCTGATTCTGAAGCTGGCTTCTTGGCTTGCAGCAATTCACTTGGATCAGCAGTCTTCTGGTACTCTTGCAGCTCGACTACTGACATCTGAGCATCAGCGATCTTTGATCCTTTCTGAAAACACTCCTCTGCTTTCTTCTGATTGCTTGTAACGGTGATCACACCTCTGGGGCCGGGCATCTTCAACTTGAGATACACATAGCACGGTCGAGCCATGAAGCGTGCATAAGCTGGCCGGCCCAGAATAGCATGATAAGCACTTTGGAAGTCCACAACCTCAAATGTCAACTTTTCTTTGCGGTAATTCTTCGAATCACTGAAAACCACATCGAGAGCAATCTGGCCGAGTGACTCGGCTTTCTTTCCAGGAATGACTCCATGGAAACTCATGTTGCTGGCACTGAGCCTGGACATCGGAATGCCCATCCCTTTCAACGTTTCTGCATACAGTATGTTCAGGCCGCTGCCACCATCCATCAGGACTTTGGTCAGTCGAGTGCCTTCGACAACTGGATCGACCACCAGAGCTTGCCTCCCAGGGGTGGCAATGTGCGCAGGGTGATCGGACTGGTCGAACGTGATGGCAGTCTGAGACCACTTCAGGTAGCTGGGTGTTGCCGGGGCAACCATATTCACTTCACGGTTAATGACTTTCAGTCGACTTTTGCTTTCGACATCAGCAAAAATCATCAAGGTGGAATTGACTTGGGGGTATCCATCATCACTATCTTCTTTGTCTTCGACTCTGTCTGACTCTTTTTCCTTGTCTTTGGACTGCTTGCCCTGAAACTGCTGGATCAGGAGCCGGCACTGTCGAGTGGTATGCTTTGGGTAAATAAGATTACCCTCTTCATCTTTCTTGGTGTGGATGTGACATGGCAGATCCAAAAAATCATTTCCATCTTGATCCTTGACTTTCTTGGGGTTCCAGGGCCCCTTGGGTTTTCCCTTGAATTTTCCCTGGGTTACGGCCAGGGCCTCCCCAGGAGCGGCTGGCTCGGCCTTCCGCTTCTGCTTCCGACTGGAATTGCCTCCGGTTTCCTGGGCGACTGCTTTCTGCTCGCCACTCCGGAGTCGATCTTCATCTTCTCCGTTAGCGTATTTGGTGGCAATTTCCATCATCCGATTCAGAGACATTTCTCCGGTCCGACCGAACTTCAGGTTCAACTCTCTGTTCTTGACGCCTTCTTTAAAGGCACAAACTGCTTGGTGATCTGGTACATTCTCAACTGTGTGATGCAAAGTGATCCACCTCTGGATGTAATCCCTCAGAGTTTCACTCGGTTTCTGCACGCAAGACCGCAATTCTGTAAGGCCTGCCGGTTGCTTGCATGTTCCTTCAAAGGTCGTGACAAACACTCGAGAGAGATCCTCCCAAGTGTAGATGCTACTGGGTGCTAACTGATTCAGCCACGCTCTGGCTGAGCCCTCTAACAGGAGAGGCAAGTTCTTCATAGCCACCTCATCATTGCCGCCACCAATCTGGACAGCCACTCGGTAGTCTTCGAGCCAAGTGTGAGGCTTAGACTCGCCGGTGAACTTGCTGACTCCAGTCGCCAACCGGAAGTTGGGAGGAATCACTGCGGCCCTGATGGCTCGACTGAAACACTCTGGCCCCGAAACACGTACTCTGCTGCTGGCAGGCGCATCTCTGTCGTGGCCTTCTCGGTGAGCTCTGTTCCTGTCAACCAGACCCTGAACGAGGATGGATCTCGTATCAAAGCCTGGGTCCCTGGGGTCGACTGGAACTCTCCGCCCAACACTATGAGGGTGTCTGTCATCCTGCTGTCGAGGCGCATATGACCCACTCCTCGGGGGAGGGGTTGGCACTCGACGTCGATCGAACCGGCGATCATACTGCTCATTTCTTCTGTACTGATCATGCCGGTCTCCGCGTCCCTCACGCCTCGGGGGCGATCTTGGGCTGTGAGCCGACTGGACTGTATCCGTTGCAACGGATCGACTGTGGATCCTATTCCGCGACTGAGAAACAGCGGAATTCTGGTTTCCCGCTGCCCGGAGCAACGCTCTGATTTGCAACAAGCCCCTGCCAGCCTCCAACTGGGAGGGCTGAATCGATTCTGCTATACGGGCCGCGGCTGCCAAATTCTGAACTGGGGTTCGATATACCTGCGCAGGCGAGAAGAGCTGACGTCGACTGGACTCGGGAGCTCGCCGACGCGCTTGCTCGTCGAGTATTCGCTGGAGATTCTCCAGTCGAGTGCGCTCGGCCAAGTTAGCCAAGCGCGCGTCCTCCAAGGCCTGGGCCTCGGGGGTTTCTCCGACGATAGGAGTGTGGAGTGCATCCATGTTTCGGCGGCGAAGCTCCTCTCGCTGCAATGACGTGAGAGGTTCGGGGAGATACTCATCGTGGGGATGCGACGGGTCGCCTCCACCCGCGCCTCCATCGGTGCGAGGGAAACCGGGAGGACTGTGTGTTCCATCGACCGCCAGAACCTCAGCCGCCGGGTCGCTGCTGTCGCACTCGGATGCGGTCTCCGCGGGGCTAGTCGACAGGTCGAACAGGACGTAGAGGGATTCGTCGGGCTCGATTGCCGCGACTTGTGGGGCTGCCGACTGGCGGGCCACGGCATGCCTCACCCACCTATGAAGTCTCGACCGGCCGGAGCGCTTGTGCTGGTGGGAGACAGGGCGGGAAGATGACACGGGAGCCGACCGATACTGGGTCGACAGCTGCCGCAGGAGGACGCCACGAACACATGCGTGGAAGTGCGTCGCACCGCGGACGGGGAGGGCGTCGACGTCGAGTGGAGCCTCCTGAAGCCAAGCGGAGTTGTCGGCGATGAACGTGAGTGCGCCGAGACGGATCTCGCGGCCCTCCACCAAATCTCCGCACGAAAACATGATCAAAGGGATCGGAAAAATCGCAACTTCTCCAACTAGGCGCTAAGACTCCGGCCCCATGGTGGGCGCCAACTGTCGTGGTTCTAACTCTGACAGTGAGGTAGGGGGGTATGTATGGAGAGGCTAGATCTCAGCTATGGAGAAGTTGTAAATACACCAGGATGTACGAGTTTAGGCCCTTCGCGGAGGAAGTAACAGCCCTACGTCTCGGTGCCCGGAGGCGGTCGACTGGATTATGTGTGTATGAATTACAGGGGTGCCAACCCCTGCTACTGAGGAGGGGGGTGGCTTATATAGAGTTCGCCAGACCCCTTCGGTCCTCAGTAATGCAGGGTTAAAATACACTAAGACTGGGCGTTACTGGTAACGTCCCTAATAAAGTGCTATGATGACCATAAAGACTATTTAATGGCCGACCGTTTGCTTGCGGAGTGACTTTAGATCTCCTGTCAGTCGAGTGATTGGCTTCATAGTCGAGTGGTAGCTTCCTAGTCGAGTGTCTTGAATCCGTCGAGTGAGATACCTTCAAGTCGATTGAAAGGTGACTTCTTCCAGGGATGTCCTTGGGTAGGGCTCTTAGGACAGGTCCATGCCCCTACCCTAGGTACATAGCTTCATCACCGCGCGCCCCTCCCCCCCTTTGGTCTGAATAGGACAAGGAGAGGGGGTCGGCCCCCCTTCCCCTTCTCTCTCCTCTTTTCCCCCCTCCGCGAATCCTATTCCAACTAGGAAAGGGGGGGAGTCCTACTCCCGGAGGGAGTAGGACTCCTCCTGGCGCGCCCTATGATGGCCGGGCGGCACCCCTCCTTTGAGCCTTTATATACGGAGGCAGGGGCACCCCCTAGAGACAAGTTGATCCACGTGATCATATTCTTAGCCGTGTGCAGTGCCCCCTTCCACCATAGTCCTCGATAATATTGTAGCGGTGCTTAGGCGAAGCCCTGCGACATTAGTACATCAAGATCGTCACCACGCCGTCGTGCTGACGGAACTCTTCCCCGACACTTTGCTGGATCGGAGTCTGGGGATCATCATCGAGCTGAACATGTGCTAGAACTCGGAGGTGTCGTAGTTTCGGTGCTTGATCGGTCGGGCCATGAAGACGTACGACTACATCAACCAAGTTAACGCTTCCGTTGTCGATCTACAAGGGTACGTAGATCACACTCTCCCCCTCTCGTTGCTATGCATCACCATGATCTTGCGTGTGCGTAGGAATTTTTTTGAAATTACTACGAAACCCAACAGTGGCATCCGAGCCTAGGTTTTATATGTTGATGTTATATGCACGAGTAGAACACAAGTGAGTTGTGGGCGATATAAGTCATACTGCTTACCAGCATGTCATACTTTGGTTCGGCGGTATTGTTGGACGAAGCGGCCCGGACCGACATTACGCGTACGCTTACGCGAGACCGGTTCTCCCGACGTGCTTTGCACATAGGTGGCTTGCGGGTGACAGTTTCTCCAACTTTAGTTGAACCGAGTGTGGCTACGCTCAGTCCTTGCGAAGGTTAAAACAGCACCAACTTGACAAACTATCGTTGTGGTTTTGATGCGTAGGTAAGATTGGTTCTTGCTTAAGCCCGTAGCAGCCACGTAAAACATGCAATAACAAAGTAGAGGACGTCTAACTTGTTTTTGCAGGGCATGTTGTGATGTGATATGGTCAAGACATGATGCTAAATTTTATTGTATGAGATGATCATGTTTTGTAACCAAGTTATCGGCAACTGGCAGGAGCCATATGGTTGTCGCTTTATTGTATGCAATGCAATCGCGCTGTAATGCTTTACTTTATCACTAAGCGGTAGCGATAGTCGTGGAAGCATAAGATTGGCGAGACGACAACGATACTACGATGGAGATCAAGGTGTCGCGCCGGTGACGATGGTGATCATGACGGTGCTTCGGAGATGGAGATCACAAGCACAAGATGATGATGGCCATATCATATCACTTATATTGATTGCATGTGATGTTTATCTTTTATGCATCTTATCTTGCTTTGATTGACAGTAGCATTATAAGATGATCTCTCACTAATTATCAAAAAGTGTTCTCCCTGAGTATGCACCGTTGCGAAAGTTCTTCGTGCTGAGACACCACATGATGATCGGGTGTGATAGGCTCTACGTTCAAATACAAAAGGTGCAAAACAGTTGCACACGCGGAATGCTCAGGTTATACTTGACGATCCAAGCATATACAGATATGGCATCGGAACACAGAGACCGAAAGGTCGAGCGGGTGTGATAGGCTCTACGTTCAAATACAAAAGGTGCAAAACAGTTGCACACGCGGAATGCTCAGGTTATACTTGACGAGCCAAGCATATACAGATATGGCCTCGGAACACAGAGACCGAAAGGTCGAGCGTGAATCATATAGTAGATATGATCAACATAGTGATGTTCAACAATGAAACTACTCCATCTCACGTGATGATCGGACATGGTTTAGTTGATATGGATCACGTAATCACTTAGAGGATTAGAGGGATGTCTATCTAAGTGGGAGTTCTTTAAGTAATATGATTAATTGAACCTAAATTTATCATGAACTTAGTACCTGATAGTATCTTGCTTGTTTATGTATGATTGTAGATAAATGGCTCGTGCTGTTGTTCGGTTGAATTTTAATGCGTTCCTTGAGAAAGCAAAGTTGAAAGATGATGGTAGCAATTACACGGACTGGGTCCGTAACTTGAGGATTATCCTCATTGCTGCACAGAAGAATTACGTCTTGGAAGCACCACTGGGTGCCAGGCCTGCTGCTGGAGCAACACCAGATGTTGTGAACGTCTGGCAGAGCAAAGCTGATGACTACTTGATAGTTCAATGTGCCATGCTTTACGGCTTAGAACCGGGACTTCAACGACGTTTTGAACGTCATGGGGCATATGAGATGTTCCAGGAGTTGAAGTTAATATTTCAAGCAAATGCCCGGATTGAGAGATATGAAGTCTCCAATAAGTTCTATAGCTGCAAGATGGAGGAGAACAGTTCTGTCAGTGAGCATATACTCAAAATGTCTGGGTATAATAATCACTTGATTCAAATGGGAGTTAATCTTCCAGATGATTGCGTCATTGACAGAATTCTCCAATCACTGCCACCAAGCTACAAGAGCTTCGTGATGAACTATAATATGCAAGGGATGAACAAGACTATTCCCGAGCTCTTCGCAATGCTGAAAGCTGCGGAGGTAGAAATCAAGAAGGAGCATCAAGTGTTGATGGTTAACAAGACCACTAGTTTCAAGAAAAAGGGCAAAGGGAAGAAGAAGGGGAACTTCAAGAAGAACGGCAAGCAAGTTGCTGCTCAGGAGAAGAAACCCAAGTCTGGACCTAAGCCTGAAACTGAGTGCTTCTACTGCAAGCAGACTGGTCACTGGAAGCGGAACTGCCCCAAGTATTTGGCGGATAAGAAGGATGGCAAGGTGAACAAAGGTATATGTGATATACATGTTATTGATGTGTACCTTACTAGAGCTCGCAGTAGCACCTGGGTATTTGATACTGGTTCTGTTGCTAATATTTGCAACTCGAAACAGGGACTACGGAATAAGCGGGCACTGGCAAAGGACGAGGTGACGATGCGCGTGGGAAACGGTTCCAAAGTCGATGTGATCGCGGTCGGCACGCTACCTCTACATCTACCTTCGGGATTAATATTAGACCTAAATAATTGTTATTTGGTGCCAGCGTTGAGCATGAACATTATATCTGGATCTTGTTTAATGCGAGACGGTTATTCATTTAAATCAGAGAATAATGGTTGTTCTATTTATATGAGTAATATCTTTTATGGTCATGCACCCTTGAAGAGTGGTCTATTTTATTGAATCTCGATAGTAGTAATACACATATTCATAATGTTGAAGCCAAAAGATGCAGAGTTGATAATGAAAGTGCAACTTATTTGTGGCACTGTCGTTTAGGTCATATCGGTGTAAAGCGCATGAAGAAACTCCATACTGATGGACTTTTGGAACCACTTGATTATGAATCACTTGGTACTTGCGAACCGTGCCTCATGGGCAAGATGACTAAAACACCGTTCTCCGGTACTATGGAGAGAGCAACAGATTTGTTGGAAATCATACATACCGATGTATGTGGTCCGATGAATATTGAGGCTCGTGGCGGATATCGTTATTTTCTCACCTTCACAGATGATTTAAGCAGATATGGGTATATCTACTTAATGAAACATAAGTCTGAAACATTTGAAAAGTTCAAAGAATTTCAGAGTGAAGTTGAAAATCATCGTAACAAGAAAATAAAGTTTCTACGATCTGATCGTGGAGGAGAATATTTGAGTTACGAGTTTGGTGTACATTTGAAAAACTGTGGAATAGTTTCGCAACTCACGCCACCCGGAACACCACAGCGTAATGGTGTGTCCGAACGTCGTAATCGTACTTTACTAGATATGGTGCGATCTATGATGTCTCTTACTGATTTACCGCTATCGTTTTGGGGTTATGCTTAGAGACGCTGCATTCACGTTAAATAGGGCACCATCAAAATCCGTTGAGACGACACCTTATGAACTGTGTTGGCAAGAAACCAAAGTTGTCGTTTCTTAAAGTTTGGGGCTGCGATGCTTATGTGAAAAAGCTTCAACCTGATAAGCTCGAACCCAAATCGGAGAAATGTGTCTTCATAGGATACCCAAAGGAAACTGTTGGGTACACCTTCTATCACAGATCCGAAGGCAAGACATTCGTTGCTAAGAATGGATCCTTTCTAGAGAAGGAGTTTCTCTCGAAAGAAGTGAGTGGGAGGAAAGTAGAACTTGACGAGGTAACTGTACCTGCTCCCTTACTGGAAAGTAGTTCATCACAGAAAACTGTTTCAGTGACACCTACACCAGTTAGTGAGGAAGCAATGATAATGATCATGAAACTTCAGATCAAGATACTACTGAACCTCGTAGATCAACCAGAGTAAGATCCGCACCAGAGTGGTACGGTAATCCTGTTCTGGAAGTCATGCTACTAGATCATGATGAACCTACGAACTATGAAGAAGCGATGGTGAGCCCAGATTCCGCAAAGTGGCTTGAAGCCATGAAATCTGAGATGGGATCCATGTATGAGAACAAAGTATGGACTTTGGTTGACTTGCCCGATGATCGGCAAGCAATTGAGAATAAATGGATCTTTAAGAAGAAGACTGACGCTGATGGTAATGTTACTGTCTACAAAGCTCGACTTGTCGCAAAAGGTTTTCGGCAAGTTCAAGGGATTGACTACGATGAGACCTTCTCACCCGTAGCGATGCTTAAGTCCGTCCGAATCATGTTAGCAATTGCCGCATTTTATGATTATGAAATTTGGCAGAATGGATGTCAAAACTGCATTCCTGAATGGATTTCTGGAAGAAGAGTTGTATATGATGCAACCGGAAGGTTTTGTCGATCCAAAGGGAGCTAACAAAGTGTGCAAGCTCCAGCGATCCATTTATGGACTGGTGCAAGCCTCTCGGAGTTGGAATAAACGTTCTTGATAGTGTGATCAAAGCATTTGGTTTTATACAGACTTTTGGAGAAGCCTGTATTTACAAGAAAGTGAGTGGGAGCTCTGTAGCATTTCTGATATTATATGTGGATGACATATTGCTAATTGGAAATGATATAGAATTTCTGGATAGCATAAAGGGATACTTGAATAAGAGTTTTTCAATGAAAGACCTCGGTGAAGCTGCTTACATATTAGGCATTAAGATCTATAGAGATAGATCAAGACACTTAATTGGACTTTCACAAAGCACATACCTTGACAAAATTTTGAAGAAGTTCAAAATGGATCAAGCAAAGAAAGGGTTCTTGCCTGTGTTACAAGGTGTGAAGTTGAGTAAGACTCAATGCCCGACCACTGCAGAAGATTAGAGAGAATATGAAAGATGTTCCCTATGCATCAGCCATAGGATCTATCATGTATGCAATGCTGTGTACCAGACCTGATGTGTGCCTTGCTATAAGTTTAGCAGGGAGGTACCAAAGTAATCCAGGAGTGGATCACTGGACAGCGGTCAAGAACATCCTGAAATACCTGAAAAGGACTAAGGATATGTTTCTCGTATATGGAGGTGACAAAGAGCTCACCGTAAAAGGTTACGTTGATGCAAGCTTTGACACTGATCCGGACGATTCTAAATCGCAAACCGGATACGTGTTTACATTAAACGGTGGAGCTGTCAGTTGGTGCAGTTCTAAACAAAGCGTCGTAGCGGGATCTACATGTGAAGCGGAGTACATAGCTGCTTCAGAAGCAGCGAACGAAGGAGTCTGGATGAAGGAGTTCATATCCGATCTAGGTGTCATACCTAATGCATCGGGTCCAATGAAAATCTTTTGTGACAATACTGGTGCAATTGCCTTGGCAAAGGAATCCAGATTTCACAAAAGGACCAAACACATCAAGAGACGCTTCAACTCCATCCGGGATCTAGTCCAGGTGGGAGACATAGAGATTTGCAAGATACATACGGATCTGAATGTTGCAGACCCGTTGACTAAGCCTCTTCCACGAGCAAAACATGATCAGCACCAAGGCTCCATGGGTGTTAGAATCATTACAGTGTAATCTAGATTATTGACTCTAGTGCAAGTGGGAGACTGAAGGAAATATGCCCTAGAGGCAATAATAAAGTTATTATTTATTTCCTTATATCATGATAAAATGTTTATTATTCATGCTAGAATTGTATTAACCGGAAACATAATACATGTGTGAATACATAGACAAACAAAGTGTCACTAGTATGCCTCTACTTGACTAGCTCGTTAATCAAAGATGGTTATGTTTCCTGACCATGAACAATGAGTTGTTATTTGATTAACGAGGTCACATCATTAGTTGAATGATCTGATTGACATGACCCATTCCATTAGCTTAGCACCTGATCGTTTAGTATGTTGCTATTGCTTTCTTCATGACTTATACATGTTCCTATGACTATGAGATTATGCAACTCCCGTTTGCCGGAGGAACACTTTGGGTGCTACCAAACGTCACAACGTAACTGGGTGATTATAAAGGAGCATTACAGGTGTCTCCAAAGGTAGATGTTGGGTTGGCGCATTTCAAGATTAGGATTTGTCACTCCGATTGTCGGAGAGGTATCTCTGGGCCCTCTCGGTAATACACATCACATAAGCCTTGCAAGCATTACAACTAATATGTTAGTTGTGAGATGATGTATTACAGAATGAGTAAAGAGACTTGCCGGTAACGAGATTGAACTAGGTATTGGATACCGACGATCGAATCTCGGGCAAGTAACATACCGATGACAAAGGGAACAACGTATGTTGTTATGCGGTCTGGCCGATAAAGATCTTCGTAGAATATGTAGGAGCCAATATGGGCATCTAGGTCCCGCTATTGGTTATTGACCGGAGACGTGTCTCGGTCATGTCTACATTGTTCTCGAACCGTAGGGTCCGCACGCTTAATGTTACGATGACAGTTATTATGAGTTTATGCATTTTGATGTACCGAAGGTTGTTCGGAGTCCCGGATGTGATCATGGACATGACGAGGAGTCTCGAAATGGTCGAGACATAAAGATTGATATATTGGAAGCCTATGTTTGGACATCGGAAGTGTTCCGGGTGAAATCGGGATTTTACCGGAGTACCGGGAGGTTACCGGAACCCCCCGGGAATCATATGGGCCTTAGTGGAAAGGTGAAAGGGCTGCCCATAAGGGCTGTGCGCCTCCCCCCTCCCCTAGTCCTATTAGTACTAGGAGAGGTGGCCGGCCACCCCTCTCCCTCTTTCCCCCTTGGGAGTCCTATTTGGAATAGGATTGGGGGGAGTCCTACTCCCGGTAGGAGTAGGACTCCTCCTGCGCCTCCATAGAGCTGGCCGCACCCCTCCCCCTTGGGTCCTTTATATACGGAGGCAGGGGGCACCTCTAGACACACAAGTTGATCATTGAGATCGTTCCTTAGCCGTGTGCTGTGCCCCCTGCCACCATATTCCACCTCGATCATATCGTTGTAGTGCTTAGGCGAAGCCCTGCTTCGGTAGAACATCAAGATCGTCACCACGCCGTCGTGCTGACGGAACTCCTCCCCGAAGCTTTGCTGGATCGGAGCCCGGGGATCGTCATCGAGCTGTACGTGTGCTAAGAACTCAGAGGTGCCGGTGTAACGGTGCTTGGATCGGTCGGATCGGGAAGAAGACGTACAACTACTTCCTCTACGTTGTGTCAACGCTTCCGTTGCGATCTACAAGGGTATGTAGATAAGACTCTCCCCCTCGTTGCTATGCATCACCATGATCTTGCGTGTGCGTAGGTAAATTTTTGAAATTACTACGTTCCCCAACATGTGTTGCATGCGACCGTGCGAGGGATGGACGAATCAAGAGAGATGGTTGTTGTGTTACGGATGCTCCTCTCTCTGTCTCTCTCTCCCTCACACACACACACAAGTAAACTAGAAGACCGTTCTCTCATGTATACACAACGTATCGACATCTGTCTATGTCTCACTCATGCATGATCATTTGCACATTCACACCTCTCTATGTCTGTATCACACACACACAGTCTCCATATTGCCCTTCCGCCACAACACACATTCGGACACATACACACGTTCTCTCTCAGTCACACACACAAAATCAGTATTAAAAAAACTAGGGCGCACCTAAAACGTCCAAATCCAAATAAACACGAATTGGAGCTAAATTCAAATATATGGAAATATTGCAGCGTCAAGAACTTTCACATGAAAAAAAGTTGAGTAATATTCGAGGATTGTTTCACACACACACAAAAAGGTTCGGTGGATGTCCTTCGAGCGCGACACGGTGACGCACCGTTCGATCGACCGCGCGGCCGCGGTTCACGCGCTTGCACAGGATTCCGTATCGTGGCTGTGGTACTAACTAATAAAAGCGCTGCCTAAGTCTAATGTTTATGTGTACTAGTACGGTTTTCTTTTAGGTTTGACCAACCTTATATATAAAACTAAAGTAAGCTCCCAAACGCGCAATCATCAATATGCCGCCGCCGTTGCGCATGTCGGCGCCCACCTGCTCCGGCCAATAATTTCTCGCCCATCACCGCCGTGTTGCCGCCATCTTTGTGCCATGAAGCCGAAGGCTCGCCCGCTCACGTTGTCTGCAGTCCCTCCTCGCGATGCCGCCGCGTTGCCAAGCATGCGAGCAACTGGTGGAGCCGCGTCTATGCACGCAGCGTACGAAGAGGAGGACGAGTGTGTGCTCCAGCACGCCGACGAGGAGGAACTAGCGTGTCATTGTCATCTCCGCCCGCGCGGAGGAGGTACGCATGGTGGTTGTCGCGGCGGAAGCCGGTCGTGCGCGCATCGAGCCCTCAAACCGGGTGCGGACGTGGAATCTACCTTCGAGACCTTGAATACCACGTGGATCCTGCAATCTGAAGGAGCAATTTGGGTCAGTCGACTCATGTGAGCCGTTTGATGCAACATGGATGGATAGAAGGGCTTCCTCCACCTCTTCTGCCGTCTTCTTCCTTCGCTCCGTCGAACTTCTTTCACAAATCGACTGACCCAAATTATACTACTAGTACGAACATATTAAGTACAATAGGAACACGAAGATACGAGCAGTAGTACCAACTGTAAGAAGAACAGTAGTAAGACATAGTACTTGTACTACTGTATGTACTAAAGAGTTCAAATAACGAGAAAGAACATAACCATAGTTCTGCTGGGGCCTCAGCACAACACACCTTTGAAAATAAACTAAGCAACTAGTCCGCTTGACACTGCAGTAGAACCAGCATGAGCGACGACACTGCCACCTACTCGGAGTCCGAGTCCACGTCCTCGACTTCGTCCTCGTCCCTCTTCCTCTTCCTCTTCGCCGACGCGTCTTTGCTTGAACCGGACACTGGGCTCTGCTTCTTCATCCAACCCTTGTAGATATTTAAACAAAGGTAGGCATCCATTGCTGCGTACAGGATGTGATCTTCATCTAATGTCTTCGACTCCCATGCATGATGAAACTCGTGATGAGGTTTCTTCAGTTTAGCATACGAAGGATCAATCATGGCTGCTGCCAGGGTCAACATTGAAGGTTGACAGGAGGACACCAGGCTTGCCTTCTGGAGATCGAAGGGCTGTCCTACAACGAGACCTATCCGACGCAGGACATCCCTGTCGTTCTTAAAGCCTACAGTAACGAATTTCACTCTTTTGTCCTTGAGGAAGTTCTTAAGATCTTGGCACTCAACGTCGGCATGGCATATGTGGTAGACCAAGCAAACGTTATGTACGCAAACCTGGATCACGTCGGGCTTCGTCCTCTCTTCGTCCTTTAGATCCTTCTCTCATCCCAGGACTGTGGTGTACTCAACATCTAGCCCAGCGACCCACTCATCCGTTGAACTATTGAACATGCGTAGGAAGCGAGCAAGCCATGCTTTCACTGTCTCGGATCCACGTGTGTAGATGACGATGAACTGATCGCCGGTGATGACTCTAACCTGGTACTAAGCGGCAACCATGGAGATTTGGGAGGCCATGGATTTTGGAGGAGGGTTAGGAGAAGTTGAACTGTTGTACCCCGCAAAAAAACTGGGAGCGGACTAATGTGAAAGGACGGGACGACTGGGAGCGAATTGTTGTAAGGTAGAAGACGGGGACAAGTAGGGCATGCGAACGGCCATGGGTTGCTGGCTTGCCCGGTGTATAAACGGCTGCAAGCCCCCAAAGAGTTCTCGAGAACTATACGGGACCCACTAGATGTCATGTCTACTAGAGCCATATCATAGGCCTGACGGTATAGCTTCTGCCTGTTCGCACGCCATGCCGGCGCGTGGATGTAACTTCACTTAATTCCGTCAAACATCGTGCCTCCCATGACCTTTGCCTCCCTCGCGTGGTCGTGCCCTTTGAGACTTCGATCGGCTATAAATGAACATTTTTTTGCCTTTTTTTAGACAAGCAATTTTTTTTGCCTACTCCGCATGCATGATACTCCCCCTGGTCCTTTTTACTCACGTCAACCGTTTGCAAAGTGTTTGACCAAATTTATACTTTTTTGAACACCACCTTATATTAATTAACCAGCCACACCAGTACACTCATTCGATACAATATTCACCACACAGGGCGGTACGTTATTTACAAGAATACCATCTAATCTATTGTCAAAGCTATACTTAGCGATTAAGTGTGCCACCTTATTGGCTGAATGGCTAATCTTTGACAATTGAAGATTGTTGATCAACTTCGAGATGCTCAACGCTTTCATCTTCAGGTCACGCATAGCAGACCTGTCATAGTCCCCCGATGCAAGAGACGCTACCACAAAAGCGCAATCAGTCTCTAAAATTACAGGATTATGAAGAGAAATACCTATGTAGAGACTGGCAATGCAAGCCCTAAGCTCCGCTTCCACCATGCTTTCACAGGCATCAATGAAATCCCACGACCAAATTTATACTAAAAATATCAATATCTACAATACTGATTATAATGAGTACAAGAACTACGTTTTATAATGAGTGTAAAAATATTGATTTGACATTGTGAATGTTGACACATTTTCTATAAGTCTGGTGAAAGTAGAGGTACATTGACTTCAGACAAAACTTAAATGCACAATGCAGACTAGTTCCTCCGTCCAGGTGCGTACCACTACCTCCCTTCTAGTTTAAAGGGCTCGATTCAAAAATTTCACCTACTCTTAGCAAGATAGTAGAGGTGCTGGAATAGTTTTTGAAGTCTGCAAAAGTACTCAACTAGTGTTGTCGTTCTTCAGAAAAAAATGTGTTTACCAATGCATGCATGAACACTAGTTACTCTAACCCCCCTCTCTTCTTTAATTCTTTGCCACATCAGCATGTTTGCTATTCCCGTGTGCATGATACCAGCTAAGATACCACCATTATGGCCATCCTTAATCATCGCATGCAATAATTTAGTGCACCTTGAAATATGAACATGTGTGGGGCGTGTATGTTTTTAATGACTTGAGACTATACCTATGTAACACCCCGGATGTAACTTTCCCTATTTGTACTCCAACTCTTGCCGTTTCCGGCGTTAAGTTATATTTATTCCCTCGGGTTTGGGTTTCGTCTCCGTGTGTTGTTGTCGTTGTCATGCATCTCATATCATGTCATCATGTGCATTGCATTTGCATACGTGTTCATCTCATGCATTCGAGATTTTTCCCCGTTGTCCATTTTGCATTCCGGCGCTTCGTTCTCCTCCGGTGGTCATTTCTAAATTTCTTTCGTGTGTGGGGATTAAACATTTCCGGATTGGACCGAGACTTGCCAAGCGGCCTTGGTTTACTACCGGTAGACTGCCTGTCAAGTTTCGTATCATTTGGACTTCGTTTGATACTCCAACTGTTAACCGAGGGACCGAAAAGGCCTCGTGTGTGTTGCAGCCCAACACCCCTCCAATTTGGCCCCAAACCCACCAAACTCTGCTCCATGTCCTAGAGCGTTCGATCACGATCGCGTGGCCGAAAACTGCACCTCATTTGGACTCTCGTAGCTCCACTTATGCCTATAAATAGACACCCCCGATTTCGGATCTCTCCCTCTCCCCGAAACCCTAAAATTCCCCCGCCACCGACGGACATGTCCGCCGCCTGACCGGACGCGTCCGCCCCGCCGCGCCCGGCCACTCAGAAGCCGCCACGTGGCCGCGCCACTCGCCACCGCCGCCGGCCCGCGGGAGCCCATCTCCGGCCCCCGTGCGAGCGCCACCGGGCCAGGCCGAGCGCCGCCGCCTCGCTTCTTCTCCTCCTCAACGCCCGGCTTCGTCGCCGGCGCCGGCCGCCTCCGCCGCACCGCCCTTCGTCGCCGGCGCCGACCTCCGCCGCCGTACTCCGGCCCGACGCCGCCGCCTGGCCGCCCGCGGGCGCCGCCTCCTCTCCCGCGACGCCGCCCACCACCTCGCCTCGCCGGATCCGCCCCAACCCCGCTGCTCCGGCCACCTCCCTCGACTCCGGTGACCTGTCTCCGGCGACCTCGGCGCGGCTGCTACAGGAGCTACTACAGTGTCGCGCCAGATCTAGATCCAAAAAAAACCCTAGCCGGTTGACTTTTTACCTCTCCCCCCTAATTTTTGTGCATACTTTGACCTGTTATATCTCCGCATCCGTAGCTCCGATTTGGGCATATAGCATATCAAAATGTTCGTCTCGACGAGTACATCATTTCATTCCATTGCATCATTTTCATTTGAGTTCATCTTGATGCCCGAAATTCTGCTAGAAGGAGGCTTCGTGAGTTAATTGTCAGATCTGCAAGTTCATCTTAGACTTTTGTCATTTTTGCCATGATTGTTGTGTGCATGATATGCCTGTGAGTCCTTCATATGTTTGTTAAGGATTTTGTCACCTATCCAGAGGTGCAACCCATGCATTTTTAGGATGTGTGTGGTGACTTGTGCAAGCTTGCAAAGTGAGGCACCCGGTAAATCTGTTTTCAGGGACTTAGTAGTTTTCACTAAGTCTGGGATTATTTAGTTCATGATGCCATATGTTCAGCTTGTTTCCTAGTGATCCGTGCCTCTTTTGAGGATGATCAGTAAAGGAGTTTTGTTAATCATGTTATGATCTATCCATCCATGTCTTTACTTGCAATTATGGAGCACCCTAGCTTGAGTCAATCGAGCTCTACTTTTGCTTCGTGGTGAATCTGGGCAGATCGTCAACTTGTTTGCGATTTTGCCGATGTTATTGGAGTTTATCCGTGCATGCTATGCCATTGTTCTTGCCATTTGTAGTTTGTATTTTGTGCCTTCTTAATGGATGTATGCTTGCCTTGCCGTGACTTTCACTGTGGTGAGTGCATCGAGCTCGTTTACATGCCTTCGTGAGTTATATTTCAGCATGTCTCAGTTTTCACTGATTGTGTTTTAGCTATGTTCGTGTGCCCGTTAGTATATTTTGTGAACCCTTTTGGCCCCAGATCACTTTGGGTCTTTTGTTAAGCTTGTTGAGTAGCTCCATGCCATGTTCTTCTTTGTCATAATCAGGTCATGTATCATGTTGTTTTGCTGCTCCGAAGAGGGCTTCGTGATCTGAAATTTCAGACAAGTGTTAATTACACCAAGTCTGAGATCTGTTTTGCATTTGCATTTTGGCCATGCTTGTTTGAACCTGTTAATGGATGATTTGGCCGTAGCTCAGTGCTAGTCTTTTGTTAAGCATCTTGTGTACTTCCCTGCCATGTATTTTGTTGTCATGTTTGGTGGCTGTAGCATGTTCATTTCATTGCATTTAGATGCCTACTTGCTGTAAATCGCAAACCGGTGTCATTCTTAAAGCGCTTGCCATTTCCAAACCGTAACTCCGATTCCGATGATATTTATATCGTTTTCAAGCGATTTCATCTCATCTTTCTAGTGGCACCCTTGGAATTCCAAGTTGAGGCCAGGTTCATGCATTTCCTGTCATATCTTGCATTTTGCATCCCGCATCGCATCCCGCATAGCATATCATCATTGCATCGTATCGCTTGATCCTTGCACGTGGTTGATTGTATCCTTGTTGCTTGTTTGTCTTGTTTGGGTAGAGCCGGGAGACGAGTTCACTAACGAGGAGCCCGTTGAGTTTGCTTTTGAGGATCCAGTCAACTCTGACAACTATGCAGGCAAGATGATCGTACCCTCGAAATCACTACTATCTTTGCTATGCTAGTTTGCTCGCTCTTTGCTATGCCAATGCTACGATGCCTACCTTTTGCTTGTCAGCCTCCCAAATTGCCATGTCAACCTATAACCCACCTTGTCCTAGCAAACCGTTGATTGGCTATGTTATCGCTTTGCTCAGCCCCTCTTATAGCGTTGCTAGCTGCAGGTGAAGATTGGAGGCCGTTCCTTGTTGGAACATCTTTTATTTACTTGTTGGGATATCATTATATTGCCATGTTATCTTAATGCATCTATATACTTGGTAAAGGGTGGAAGGCTCGGCCTCTCACCTAGTGTTTTGTTCCACTCTTGCCGCCCTAGTTTCCGTCATATCGGTGTTATGTTCCCGGATTTTGCGTTCCTTACGCGGTTAGGTTATAATGGGAACCCCTTGATAGTTCGCCTTGATTAAAGCTTTTCCAGCAATGCCCAACATTGGTCTTACCATTTGCCACCTAGCCTTTTCTTTCCCTTGGGTTCTGCAGACTCAAGGTTCATCTTATTTTAACCCCCCCGGGCCAGTGCTCCTCTGAGTGTTGGTCCAAACTAGAGTCCAGTGCAGCGCCCCCTCGGGGAAACTCGAGGTTTGGTTTTAGTTGTATGGAGCGCTCATCTGAGTGTGCCCTGAGAAAGAGATATGTGCAGCTCCTATCGGGATTTGTCGGCACATTCGGGCGGTGTTGCTGGTCTTGTTTTAACCTGTCGAAGTGTCTTGAGTTACCGAGATCCCGAGTCTGATCAGAATGTCTTGGGAGGAGGTCTATTCCTTCGTTGACCGTGAGAGCTTGTCATGGGCTAAGTTGGGACTCCGCTGCAGGGATTGAACTTTCGAAAGCCGTGCCCGCAGTTATGGGAAGATGGGAATTTGTTAATGTCCGGTTGTAGATAACTTGAACTTTAATTAATTAAAATGAATCAACTGAGTGTGTTACCGTGATGGCCCCTTTCCGGTGGAGTCCGGGAAGTGGACACGGTGTTGGAGTTATGCTTGCGCAGGTTGTTCTTCTAGATTCTCGCTCGCGCTTTGCCTCCTCTTCTCGCTCTCTTTTGCGTATAAGTTAGCCACCACATATGCTAGTCGCTTGCTGCAGCTCCACATATATTAGCCTATCCTTCCTATAAGCTTAAATAGTCTTGATCGCGAGGGTGCGAGATTGCTGAGTCCCTGTGGCTCACAGATACTATAACTCCAGATGCAGGTCCAGGTGATTCCGCTCTAGGAGTCGAGTACGAGCTCAAGTGGGAGTTCGAAAAGACTCTCAGTGTTACTACGTGTCTTTTCCTGATGATCAGTAGTGGTGCCCAGTTGGGGTTTGACTGGGACCGTGTCGCATGTTGGGTTATTTTCCATTTTGGCGCCGTAGTCGGGCCATGAGTGTTTGTATGATGCATGCTATTTATGTACTTGATTGACGTGGCGAGTGTAAGCCAACTATTTTCTCCCCTTTATTATTCATATTACATGGGATGTTGTGAAGATTGCCTAACTTGCGACATATGCCTTCAATGCGATTATGTCTCTAAGTCGTGCCTCGACACGTGGGAGCTATAGTCGCATTGAGGGTGTTACAACCTAGCCTAGCATGCAAGATGACTTATTATACACCGTTCCCCATACCTGCAGGAAGCCCGTTCGTCTCCAAATCTTTTCCTCTCCATGTGTGGAAACAATATGCCTGCCAAACTCTCCTTCTCCCTCCGGCGGTCCCACCACTCCACCCCGTGTGAAAAAATCTGCATGCATGACTCTCCTCCCCCACGCTCGTCCAATCCGTTGTGACCAGCAATATTTCCACCCCTTCGCTCCCCCGTAATTTACTCCAACAAATATGCCCACGTAGCTGTTACTTAACTGCAGGTGCATTGGGTCGCTGACATATGAGCCTAACAGGGGTCTGGCCCACATGTCAGTGACGCAACTGGACCTGCAGTTAAGTCAGTGCAGCTCAGTCCATATCTTACGTAGGTGTGCCATTGCTCACTATAAATACTGTGCCTCCCATGACATCGCTATCTCCTCCCCCTCACGTTCACGTTCATCGCTATCTCCTCCCCCTCCGTCTCACGTCGACCACCATGGCATCGCCCCTCCCAAGCCCTAGGAGCCCCTCGCTGCACCGCGCGGACGGTCACGCGTCGCCGTTCCGTTCATCGCCGCCACTAGTCGAGGAGGACGCGTGATACGTCTTCGTCATATCTACTTTTCCAAACACTTTTGGTTTTGTTGTGGACTCTAACTTGTATGATTTGAATGGAACTAACCCGGACTGACGCTATTTTCAGCAGAATTGCCATGGTGTTGTTTTATGTGCAGAAAAAAAATATTCTCGGAATGACCTGAACTCCACAGAACATCTTAGAAAAAACAATAAAAAATCCTCGCCAAAGATGAAGACCAGGGGGCCCACACCCTTCTCACGAGGGTGGGGGGCGCCCCCTAGGGCGCGCCCCCTACCTCGTGGGCCCCCTAGAAACCCTCCAACGCCAACTCCAACCCTATATATTCGCTTTTGGAGAGAAAAAATAGGAGAGAAGAAATCATCGCATTTTACGATACAAAGCCGCCGCCAAGCCCTAAAACCTCTCGGGAGGGCTGATCTGGAGTCCGTTCGGGGCTCCGGAGAGGGGGATTCGTCGATGTCGACATCATCAACCATCCTCCATCACCAATTTCATGATGCTCACCGCCGTGCGTGAGTAATTCCGTCGTAGGCTTGCTGGATGGTGATGGGTTGGATGAGATTTATCATGTAATCGAGTTAGTTTTGTTAGGGTTTGATCCCTAGTATCCACTATGTTCTGAGATTGATGTTGCTATGACTTTGCTATGCTTAATGCTTGTCACTAGGGCCCGACTGCCATGATTTCAGATCTGAACCTATTATGTTTTCATGAATATATGTGAGTTCTTGATCGTATCTTGCAAGTCTATAGTCACCTACTATGTGTTATGATCCGGCAACCCCGAAGTGACAATAATCGGGACCACTCCTGGTGACGACCGTAGTTTGAGGAGTTCATGTATTCACTATGTGCTAATGCTTTGTTCCAGTTCTCTATTAAAAGGAGGCGTTAATATCCCTAAGTTTCCAATAGGACCCCGCTGCCACGGGAGGGTAGGACAAAAGATGTCATGCAGGTTCTTTTCCATAAGCACGTATGACTATATACGGAATACATGCCTACATTACATTGATGAATTGTAGCTAGTTCTGTGTCACCCTATGTTATGACTGATACATGATGAACCGCATCCGGCATAATTATCCATCACTGATCCGGTGCCTACGAGTTTTCCATATACTGGTTCTCGCTTATTTACTTTCCCGCTGCTACTGTTACAATCACTACAAAATACCAAAAACATTACTTTGCTGGCTTTACTTTTGTTGCCGTTACCACTACTATCATATTACTGTGCTACTAAACACTTTGCTGCAGATACTAAGTTTCTAGGTGTGGTTGAATTGACAACTCAGCTGCTAATACTTGAGAGTATCTTTTGGCTCCCCTTGTGTCAAATCAATAAATTTGGGTTGAATACTCTACCCTCGAAAGCTCTTGCGATCCCCTATACTTGTGGGTCATCAAGACTAATTTCTGGCGCCGTTGCCGGAGAGCATAGCTCTATTCTTTGAGTCACTTGGGATTTATATCTGCTTATCATTATGAAGAACTTGAGAGATCCAAAAACCAAGATCTATCCCTCAACTACGAGGGGAGGTAACAAACTGCCATCTAGCTCTGCACTTGATTCACCTTCTGTTATGAGTAAGCTAGCGACACCTACACCTGCTTCTGCTATTCGTGCTGAAATGTCGCATGTTATTGATGATGCCACTTCTGCTATGCATGATACTTTTGATGAAACTGCTTCTATGCCTGATACTACTGTGCCCCTTGGTGAATTTCTTGATGAACAAATTGCTAGGGCTAGAGAAAAAGAAATTATTGAATCTGAATACGATGATGATAGTGATGATGAAAATATGCCTGTTATTCCTGAGGGCTATCTTTTTGATATGGAATCTTCTGCCGCTATTTTAGCTTGCAGGGATAGATATGAGCTTAAGAGGTTATTAATTAAATGGAACAAAGAATCACTTAGAGATAAAATGAGACCCGACCCTGCTTTTGCTACTTCACCTATATGTGTTCCTGATAAGGATTATGAATTCTCTGTTGATCCTGATATAATTACTTTGGTTGAATCTGATCCGTTTTATGGATATGAATCTGAAACTGTTGTGGCACATCTTTCTAAGTTAAATGATATAGATGCCCTGTTCACTATTGATGAGAGATCGCGATACCTCTATATACTCAAAATATTTCCATTCTCATTAAAGGGTGATGCTAAGATATGGTTTAATTCTCTTGATCCTGGTTGTGTGCGTAGTCCCCAGGATATGATTTATTACTTCTCTGCTAAATATTTCCCTGCTCATAAGAAACAAGCTACTTTGAGGGAAACATACAACTTTGTGCAAATTAAAGAAGAGAGTCTCCCACAAGCTTGGGGGAGGCTTCTCAAGTTACTTAATGCTTTGCCTGATCATCCTCTTAAGAAACCCGAAATACTTGATATCTTTTATAATGGACTAACCGATGCTTCCAGAGATTACCTGGATAGTTGTGTTGGTTCTCTTTTCAAGGAAAGAACACCGGATGAAGCTGAAATTCTATTGAATAATATGTTGACAAATGAAAATAATTGGGCACCTCCTGAGCCAGCTCCTGAGCCAGCCCCTGCTCCAATTGTTGAGTCTATTCCTAAACCAACTCCGAAGAAGAGAGGTGTTCTATTTCTCAGTCCCGAAGATATGCAAGAGGCAAAGAAATCTATGAAAGAGAAAGGTATTAAAGCTGAAGATGTTAAGAATTTACCTCCTATTGAAGAAATACATGGTCTTAATATACCACCTGTTGAAGAAACTTATGATCTCAATTCTTTATTTATTGAAGAACCTCCTGACCCCAATATCCCGACACAGGTAGTAAAGGTAAATTCTCTCTATAGATATGATAAAGCTAAAGTTCCTCCTACTAAAATTGCTAGTCAGTGCTTGGATGAGTTTGATAACTTTATGTATAAGCAAGATGACTTAAATGCTTATTTTGGTAGACAATTAAAAGAAAATGCTTATATGATTAGACGCTTGGGTGATTATATGACTAATATTAAAGGTGAACTTAAACTTGTTAGCAAACATGCCTCTATGGTTACCACTCAAGTAGAACAAGTGCTTAAAGCTCAAAAAGAAGTGCTTAATGAAATGAATAGTAAGAAAAATGATTATGCTGTTAGAGTGGCTACTAGAACTGGTAGAATGACTCAGGAACCTTTGTATCCTGAAGGCCACCCTAAGAGAATCGAGCAAGATTCTCAGTGAAATAATATTGATGTTCCTTGTTCTTCTAAAAAGAAGAAAAAGAAAAATGATATAACTGTGCAAACTTCTAGTGAACCTATTGCTGAACCACCTGATAATCCAAATGATATATCTATGTCTGATGCTGAAACACAATCTGGTAATGAACATGAACCTAATGAAAATGTTAATAATGATGTTCACGATGATCCTCAACCTAGTAAGGACAATGATGTGGAAATTGAACCTGCTGTTGATCTTGATAACCCACAATCAAAGAATCAACGTTATGATAAAAGAGACTTTATTGCTAGGAAACATGGTAAAGAAAGGGAACCTTGGGTTCAGAAACCCATGCCTTTTCCTCCAAAATCATCCAAGAAAAAGGATGATGAGGATTTTGAGCGCTTTGCTGAAATGATTAGGCCTATCTTTTTGTGTATGCGATTAACTGATGTGCTCAAAACAAATCCTTATGCTAAATATATGAAGGATATCATTACTAATAAAAGAAAGATACCGGAAGCTGAGATTTCCACCATGCTTGCTAATTATACTTTTAAGGGTGGAATACCAAAGAAACTTGGAGATCCCGGAGTACCTACTATACCTTGCTCCATTAAAAGAAATTATATTAAAACTGCTTTATGTGATCTTGGAGCCGGTGTTAGTGTTGTGCCTCTCTCTTTATATCGTAGACTTGACTTGAATAAGCTGACACCTACCGAAATATCTTTGCAAATGCCTGATAAATCAACTGCTATACCTGTCGGTATTTGTGAGGATGTGCCTGTTGTGGTTGCAAACATTACTATTTTAACGGACTTTGTTATTCTTGATATTCCCGAGGATGATAGTATGTCTATTATTCTTGGAAGACCTTTTCTTAATACTGCCGGGGCTGTTATTGATTGCAACAAAGGCAATGTCATTTTTCATGTTAATGGTAATAAGCATACGGTACACTTTCCGAGGAAACAACCTCAAGTTCATAGTATCAACTCCATTGGAAAAATTCCATCAATTATAATTGGAGGTTTTGAATTTCCTCTTCCTACTGTCAAAAAGAAATATGATATACTTATTATAGGGGATGTGCATATCCCCGTTGAGGTAACTTAGTGTTATTCGAAATTTCTCCGGTTTCATGTTAATCGGAATGAGTTTGTTAACAAGACTTGATCAACCTTGTTAGTGGATTCTTTTTGATGAACATGAGATGGATGAAACTAGAAGCACAAACTTCTATACCCTCTCTATACTTTCTGTTAATTAGTAGAAATAAAGTAAAAATAGTATTTTTTTGTCTGTTTCCTGACTTATCTGTGCAATATAAAAATATCCCAAAAATAAAAGTCCTCAGAATGACATGCCAATTTAACATGATTTTTTCGGGAATATTTGAGGATTTACTGTGCAAAAATTACCGCGGGAGGAGCTGCCACCTGGCCACGAGGGTGGTGGGCGCGCCCCCCTCTAGGGCGCGCCCCCTGCCTCGTGGGCCCACGGTGGCCCTCCTCCACTTATCCCAGCACCCATCTTCTTCCTTTGTCTCATAGAAACCCGAAAAACCAACTCAAGCACGAGTTCCATCCACTTTTGCTGTGATTTTCGATCTCCTTGCTCAAAGCACCTCTCGCAAAACTGCTTGGGGAGATTGTTCCTTGGTATGTGACTCCTCCATTGGTCCAATTAGTTTTTGTTCTAGTGCTTTATTCTTTGCAAATTTGTGCTGCATAGGTGACCATGTTCTTGAGCTTGCATGTCAAATTTATATGGTTCCAAGTAGTTTTGATGCATGATATAGGCTCTAGGCACTTGTAGGAGTTGTTTCTATCAATATTATTGAATTTGGTTTACTTTTATTTTGAAGTTACTAAAAATTTCAGAATTTTTCAGGAAAAAACAATATGCTTAGGAAGATGTTCCAAGGTGGTTCCTCTAAGAAGCAAGGACCCAAGATTGCTATGCGCGATGCTGACGAGGATCCACCAAGAGACGCTCCAGTACGGCCTTGCGAATGGCCGTCGGTAAATTTTATGGACCGTGCGGGAATTAAAGAAGAATTCAAAGCATATTTGCGCAATGCCGGTCTTGAGGATTTTGAGGTTAACAAATGCCCCCAGTATCATGATCTCACAAGTTCATTTGTGAGGAGGTTTGAGTATTCATCTTCGCGTAATTCTCCTTCAGTCATGTTTGATCTCTATGACAAATCTTATACCATGGACTTAGAGGATTTCACTTCTGCTTGCAAACTTCCATCATGGGGTAGTGTTAGGGATCCCCCTAAATCTGAATTTAGAAACTTTCTTGCTAGTATAAGTGTGGGGGAATATAGAGATATAACGCAGGCTACCATAGGGAGCATTCACTTTCCTGCTATACATTATTTTGCTCTCTTCATGTAGATGCATAAATGCTAAGGATGAAGCATGTCACATGTGTGTTCCTGATCTTAGCATTCTTAGGAGTGCTGTGTTAGGAGACCAATCTTATCATATGGGAGCCATTGTAGCTCGTAGATTGCATCATAATAGACATAATGGAGATTTCTTTGGAGGAATTTATGCAACCCGCTTAGCTCATTTTCTTGAAATAGACATTCGTGAGGGTGATACGGAGTTGCCTCCTGCATATTTAGATTATAACTCTATGGCTTCACACCAGTTTGTCGAGAGGCCTGAATCACCTCTCTTATATCGTTTAATTTTTGATAAACGACGTGTTTTCTGTATTACTCTCCCTGCTCCTGCCTTCTTTGATTCACAGACAAAAAGAAGATATGTTATTACCAGAGAGGAGGCAGAAGAGTACGGGAGGAGAGCGGAGGCAGCCCGACTCCACGCTGCAGCTCAGCAGGCGATAACCGCTGCACAACAGTATGATCCCAACTCTTCCTCATCACAGTACGACCCCAACAGCTATTATTATGGATATCAGCCAGGCCAGCCGTGGCCATAGACCAACTTAGGCCAAAAGCCTAAGCTTGGGGGAGTACGTATTTCTCACCGACATTACATTTATGTTCGCACACACTCATTGCTAGATGTCGGTGCTCATACTTTTTCATTGTATCATCCATGCTAGTTTAATTTCCTTTTTATGCTTTCTTCTTGTGTGTTTAATAAACCTAAAGAAAAACCAAAAAAAATTAGTAGTAGCTTATTTTCTGCTGCAATAGTAATAATTAAAAAGAAAACCCAAAAATATTTCCCGTTCTTCCTTTGCTTGTTGGGAGCTTTCCCGTGTAAATAGTTTTATTTCTTTTCTTTGGGGGTCAGTAGGAGAAGACCATAATTAAAATTTTGAAGTGGCTCTTATATGTATTATTGTTGATTTAACCCAGAGCCCATATTGCCTTGTCTTCTCCTGTTTATTGAATGCTCGCAGATTCCAGCTTAGTCCAATGCATGTACACTCTTATTATTATTCACACCGTTCGGTCGTGCAAGTGAAAGGCAATTATGATGATATATGATGGACTGACTGAGATGAGAAAAGCTGGTATGAACTCGACCTCTTTTGTTTTTGTAAATATGATGAGTCCCTCGTTCTTGATTCAGCTTATTATGAATAAACATGTTTGCAGTAACAATTAGAGATCATAGTTGTTCGTGCCATGCTTGATTAGCTATGAGTTATAATGGTTTACCTTGTGTGCCAACATGCTATTGAGATGGTTATGATGTGGTATGATGGGGTGGTATCCTCCTTTGAATTATTTAAGTGACTTGACTTGGCACATGTTCACGCATGTAGTTGAAACAAATCAACATGGCCTTCACGATATTTATGTTCATGGTGGATTATATCCTACTCATGCTTGCATCCAATGTTTATTAATTTTAATGCATGTAAATGGCTGTTGTCGCTCTCTAGTTGGTCGCTTCCCAGTCTTTTGCTAGCCTTCACTTTTACTAAGCGGGAATACTGCTTGTGCATCCAATCCCTTAAACCCCAAAGTTATTCCAGATGAGTCCACTATACCTTCCTATATGCGGTATCTACCTGCCGTTCCAAGTAAATTTGTAGGTGCCAAACTCTAAACCTTCAAATAAACATTCTGTTTTGTATGCTCAAATAGCTCATGTATCAACCAAGGCTGTCCTTATCTTCCGTGTTAGGCGGGTTATTCTCAAGAGGAGTGGACTCCGCTCCTCATTCGCGAGAAAATGGCTGGTCACCGAGATGCCCAGTCCCATGCTTTATGCAAACTAAATCAAAATTAATTGCAAAGAAAACTCCCCCTGGGAACTGATGTATGTTGGAGGCACTCATTGTTTCGAGCAAGCCATGGATTGATGTTTGTTGGTGGAGGGGGAGTATAAACTTTACCATTCTGTTTGGGAACCGCCTATAATGTGTATAGCATGGAAGATATCGCCATCTCTTAGTTGTTATGTTGACAATGAAAGTATACCGCTCAAAATACAATTTATCTCTATTGCAAAACCGAGCTCAGGCACCTCTACAAATCCCTGCTTCCCTCTGCGAAGGGCCTATCCATTTACTTTTATGTTGAGTCATCACCCTCTTATTAAAAAGCACTAGCTGGAGAGCACAGCTGTCATTTGCATTCATCACTATTAATTTATGTTGGGTGTGACTATGATTGGATCTCTTTTACCATGAATTACAATGTCTAGTCAGTCCTTGATCTTTAAAGGTGCTCTGCATTTATGTTTTGCGGTCTCAGAAAGGGCTAGTGAGATACCATCTTGTTATATCATATTATGATTGTTTTGAGAAAGTGTTGTCATCCGAGATTTATTATTATGACTTGCTAGTTGATTATGCTATTGATATGAGTAATTATGAGACCTGAGAATTATTGCAAATGTGGTTAGTTATGATCCATGCTGAAAACTTGAATGCTGGCTTGACATAGTTACAACAACAAGAGCAAACAGAGTTTGTAAAAGTTTTTCTTTCTTTCTTTCAGTTTGTCAACTAAATTGCTTGAGGACAAGCAAGGGCTTAAGCTTGGGGGAGTTGATACGTCTTCGTCGTATCAACTTTTCCAAACACTTTTGCCCTTGTTTTGGACTCTAACTTGTATGATTTGAATGGAACTAACCCGGACTGACACTGTTTTCAGCAGAATTGCCATGGTGTTGTTTTATGTGCAGAAAACAAATATTCTCGGAATGAACTAAAACTCCATGGAACATCTTAGAAAAAAGAATAAAAAATCCTCGCCAAATATGAAGACCAGGGGGCCCACACCCTTCTCACGAGGGTGGGGGGCGCGCCCCCCTAGGGCGCGCCCCCCTACCTCGTGGCCCCCCTGGAAACCCTCCGACGCCAACTCCAACCCTATATATTCGCTTTCGGAGAGAAAAAAATAGGAGAGAAGAAATCATCACGTTTTATGATATGGAGCCGCCGCCAAGCCCTAAAACCTCTCGGGAGGGCTGATCTGGAGTCTATTCGGGGCTCGAGAGAGGGGGATTCGTCGCCGTCGTCATCATCAACCATCCTCCATCACCAATTTCATGATGCTCACCGCCGTGCGTGAGTAATTCCATCGTAGGCTTGCTGGACGGTGATGGGTTGGATGAGATTTATCATGTAATAGAGTTAGTTTTGTTAGGGTTTGATCCCTAGTATCCACTATGTTCTGAGATTGATGTTGCTATGACTTTGCTATGCTTAATGCTTGTCACTAGGGCCCGAGTGCCATGATTTCAGATCTGAACCTATTATGTTTTCATGAATATATGTGAGTTCTTGATCCTATCTTGCAAGTCTATAGTCACCTACTATGTGTTATGATCCGGCAACCCCGAAGTGACAATAATCGGGACCACTCCCGGTGATGACCATAGTTTGAGGAGTTCATGTATTCACTATGTGCTAATGCTTTGTTCCGGTTCTCTATTAAAAGGAGGCCTTAATATCCCTAAGTTTCCCATAGGACCCTGCTTCCACGGGAGGGTAGGACAAAAGATGGCATGCAAGTTCTTTTCCATAAGCACGTATGACTATATACGGAATACATGCCTACATTACATTGATGAATTGGAGCTAGTTCTGTGTCACCCTATGTTATGACTGATACATGATGAACCACATCCGGCATAATTATCCATCACTGATCCGGTGCCTACAAGTTTTCCATATACTGGTTCTCGCTTATTTACTTTCCCGCTGCTACTGTTACAATCACTACAAAATACCAAAAACATTACTTTTGCTGTCTTTACTTTTGTTGCCGTTACCACTACTATCATATTACTGTGCTACTAAACACTTTGCTGCAGATACTAAGTTTCCAGGTGTGGTTGAATTGACAACTCAGCTGCTAATACTTGAGAATATTCTTTGGCTCCCCTTGTGTCGAATCAATAAATTTGGGTTGAATACTCTACCCTCGAAAGCTGTTGCGATCCCCTATACTTGTGGGTCATCAACGCGTCGGTGTTCCGCTCCTCGCCGCTACGCGAAGCGTCGCCGTTCCATTCCTCGCCGCCACTAGTCGAGGAGGACGCATCGGCGTTCCGCTCCTCGCCGCGACACGACGCGTCGCCGTTCCGTTCCTAGCCGCCACTAGTCGAGGAGGACGTGTCGGTGTTCCGCTCCTCGCCGTGACGCGTCAAGGTGTACGCGTCAATGTTCCCAATCTCGCCAGCACACGCGCCGGAGGACGCGTCGGCTCCCCGCTATGAGGAGAATGCCGCGCCGTCCGCCGAGCCCCCCTGCCTTGAGGAGCTTTGGAAAGAAATGGATGTCGCCTTGTGGGAGGCTTTGTGAGGGAGTCCTGGATTAGGGGGTATCCGGACAGCCGGACTATATCCTTTGGCCGGACTGATGGACTATGAAGATACGAGATTGAAGACTTCGTCCCGTGTCCGGATGGGACTCTACTTGGCGTGGAAGGCAAGCCAGGCAATACAGATATATATATATCTCCTCCTTTGTAACCGACCTTGTGTAACCCTAGCCCCCTCCGGTGTCTATATAAACCGGAGGGTTTTAGTCCGTAGGACAACATACAATCATACCATAGGCTAGCTTCTAGGGTTTAGCCTCTCCGATCTCGTGGTAGATCAACTCTTGTAATACTCATATCATCAAGAATAAATCAAGCAGGACGTAGGGTTTTACCTCCATCAAGAGGGCCCAAAACTGGGTAAAACATCGTGTCCCCTGCCTCCTGTTACCATCCGCCTTAGACGCACAGTTCGGGACCCCCTACCCGAGATCCGCCGGTTTTGACACCGACATTGGTGCTTTCATTGAGAGTTCCTCTGTGTCGCCGCTGTTAGGCTTGATGGCTCCTGCGGATCATCGATAACGATGCAGTCCAGGGTGAGACTTTTCTCCCGGGACAGATCTTTGTGTTCGGCGGCTTCGCACTGCGGGCCAACTCGCTTGGCCATCTGGAGCAGATCGAGAGTTACGCCCCTGGCCACTAGGTTAGGTTTGGAAGCTTAAACTACACGGCCGATGTCCGCGGAGACTTGATCTTCGACGGATTCGAGCCCCTGCCTTGTGCGCCGCACGGTCACGATGAGTATGATTTAGCTCTACCATCAGACAGTGTTCAGAAGATCGCACCGGCAGCCGCTCCGACCCTCAATTCGGAACCAGTTGCGCCATCCATGGACGGGTGGATAGACCCCGCCACGGGGGCCGCACTCTCATCAGCGATCGAGCCGAGTACCGACCTTACCCTTCACGAGAGCCGTGATGCCGAACTCCCGGATTCTTCCCCGGCCACAGACTCCGAACCGCCTGCGCCCGTGCCTATCGAATCTGATTGGGCGCCGATCATGGAGTTTACCTCCGCGGATATTTTTCAGCACTCGCCCTTTGGCGACATACTGAACTCGTTAAGGTCTCTCTCCTTGTCAAGAGAATCCTAGCCGAACTACGTCCGGCAGGATTGGGATGCGGATGACGAAGAAATTCGCGGCCCACCCACCACCCACTTACTATGCACTGTCGATGACTTAACCGGCAGGCTCGACTTTGACTCCGAAGACATCGACGGTATGGACGACGATGCTGGAGACGAAGAGGAACCACTGCCCACAGGGCACTGGACAGCCACCTCATCATATGACATAGACATGGTGGACACACCCAAAGAAGGCAATGGCGACGGGACAACGGAGGATGGCCCCTCCAAGAAGCAACCCAAGCGCCGACGTTAGCGGCGCCGTTCTAAGTCCCGCCAAGGCAAAAGCGGTGATACCGGCACCGGAGATAATAACACTCCAGACAGTGCCAAAGACAACAATCCCCTGCAGCAAGATTTAGAGCAGGAGGATGGAGAAGCCAGCCCTCTAGAGAGAGCGGTAGATGGAGAGGCAGAGGATGATAATTACATGCCTCCCTCCGAAGACGAGGCAAGCCTCGACGATGATGAATTCGTCGTGCCTGAGGATCCCGTCGAACAAGAGCGCTTCAAGCGCCGGCTTATAGCCACGGCAAATAGCCTTAAGAAAAAGCAGCAGCAGCTTCAAGCTGATCAAGCTTTGCTAGCTGACAGATGGACTGAAGTCCTGGCGGCCGAGGAATATAAACTCGAACGCCCCTCCAAGAGTTACCCAAAGTGTAGGTTGCTACCCCGACTGGAGGAGGAAGCACCAAAACCTACATCCCCGGTGTATGACGCGGCTGATCGGCCACCTCGTGGCCGCGACAGAGAGGCATTCCAGCCAAAAGCTCAGCCCGCACCCTGACGCCATTCAAATAAAAAGGCATGGGGGAATACGCCAGACCTGCGAGACGTATTAGAGGACAAAGCAAAACATGCAAGATCGATCTACGGATCATGAGGGCGCGCCACTATGCGAGACGACAATCGTCATGCCGGATACAGTAAAAGTAAGTCCGGCCGGGCCGAACACAGCGGGCAAGACCCATTTGAGCTGCGTCGCGATATAGCCCAGTACAGAGGCGCCGCACACCCTTTTGCTTCACACACGAAGTAATGGTTCATCAAATCCCAGAGGGTTTCAAACCTGTAAATATCGAATCATACGACGGCACAACAGATCCTGCGGTATGGATCGAGGATTTCCTCCTGCAAATCCACATGACCCGCGGTGATGATCTACACGCCATCAAATACCTCCCACTCAAGCTGAAAGGACCAGCCCGGCATTGGCTCAACAGCCTGGCAGCAGAATCCATCGGCTGTTGGGAAGACCTGGAAGCCGCATTCCTCGACAACTTCCAGGGTACTTATGTGCGACCACCGGATGCCGATGACTTGAGCCACATAATTCAGCAGCCAGAAGAATCGGCCTGGCAATTCTGGACTCGGTTCCTAACAAAGAAAAATCAAATCGTCGACTGTCCGGATGTAGAGGCCCCAGCAGCTTTTAAGCACAACATCCGCGACGAGTGGCTCGCCCGGCACCTTGGCCAGGAAAAGCCGAAATCTATGGCAGCCCTCACGACACTCATGACCCGCTTTTGTGCGGGGGAAGACAGCTGGCTGGTTCGCAGCAATAACATATCAAAGAACCATGGTACTTCAGATACCAAGGATGGCAATGGCAGGTCACGTCACAACAAGCATAAGCGCCGCATTAACAGCGACAACACCAAGGATACGGCAGTCAACGCCGGATTCGAAGGCTCTAAACCCGGTCAGCGGAAAAAGCCATTCAAAAGAAGCACCCCGGGCCCGTCCAGTTTGGACCGTATACTCGACCGCTCGTGTCAAATACACGGCACCCCCGACAAGCCAGCCAACCACACCAACAGGGACTGTTGGGTGTTCAAGCAGGCCGGCAAGTTAATTGCCGAAAATAATGATAAGGGGTCACATAGCGATGACGAAGAGGAGCCCCGGCAGCCGAACACCGAAGGACAGAAGAGGTTCCCCCCACAAGTGCGGATGGTGAACATGATATACGCAACCCACATCCCAAGAGGGAGCGGAAGTGTGCGCTCAGGGACGTATATGCGTTGGAGCCAGTCGCCCCAAAGTTCAACCCATGGTCCTCCTTCCCAATCACCTTCGATCGCAGGGACCACCCCACTAGTATCCGTCATGGCGGATTCGCCGCACTGGTCCTAGACCCAATCATCGACGGATTTCACCTCACTCGAGTCCTTATGGATGGCGGTAGCGGCCTGAACCTGCTTTATCAGGACACAGTGCGCAAAATGGGTATAGACCCCTCAAGGATCAAACCCACAAAAACGACCTTTAAAGGCGTCATACCAGGTGTAGAAGCCCATTGCACAGGCTCAATCACACTGGAAGTGGTCTTCGGATCCCCGGATAACTTTCGAAACGAGGAGTTAATCTTCGATATAGTCCTGTTCCGCAGTGGCTATCATGCACTGCTTGGGCGAACTGCATTTGCAAGATTCAATGCGGTACCGCATTATGCATACCTCAAGCTCAAGATGCCAGGACCTCGGGGGGTCATCACAGTTAATGGAAACATAGAGCGCTCTCTCCACACGGAGGAGCGCACTGCGGCCCTCGCAGCAGAAGCGCAAAGCAGCCTCTTAAGGCAATCCACTAGTTCGGCGATGAAGGACCCAGACAACTTCAAGCGCGCCCGGAGTAATCGGCAACAAGACCGCCTGACACGTTCCGAGCTCGCATAGCAATGCGGCCCCCACCCCAGTCCTAGCCAAACGGCGAAATCCGTGCCACGCGTACATAATTACGCATTGAAAATACCATGGGCATAGGGGGGAGGGGGGCACGAGTACGACATGCCCCAAGATATGGCTCAACCGCACGAGGGGCTTCACGCTTTATTATTTTTCTATTTTTCAGGACTTTAATCTCTGGAAACCATGTCCGGCAGTATGATAGCCGAACACATGATGCAGCAACCAAGGAGATAGAAAGCTACGTCGTACCACGGAACTCCCAGGTGGATTACGATAACGAGTGAAATACTTGCTTTAATGCCATTCCTCAGCTTGCCCTTGGAGGGTACACTTCAAATAGTCCTACTTTTTGCTTATTGCACTACCTGTATCATTTCACTTTAACACACCTTTTTGAATAAACAATGCATAGCACTAAGACTATTATTGCATTCTTCCTTTTTACATATATATGTTCATTCATGACATCCAGCACCCGTACACCCTAGTACGGCTAATACGCTAGGGGCTTAAGCATACCCCTTATTACGGCGTGAGAAGTCCGAACACTTTCAACAGTGCGGCACCCTGAAATTATAGCATTATATGCATCAGCTCCGAATCATGTCTTGGGTCAATAGTTGGGTTTGCCCGGCTCCCATGTTTTGGTACCTTACGTTCCGCTATATCGGCTAAGGTAGCAATGGGAGAACTACAACGATTGTGCATCGGTTCTGCTGGGCTAAGCACCTCAGTAGATAAAGCTAAAACTGACTGTCATGATAAGGCGAGAGACTGGTCGCTGTTCGAGAGGTTTTCGAGTCCCTAAAGACTTATGCCGCTTAGAGCGAGGAGTCAGCTTTGTCCGGCTTAAGGCGTGTATAGCGCCCCAAATTCGGCCTTCCGAATACTAGGGGCTTCGCCGAAATTTAAAATTATAGAATTCTATGGCTAAGTGAGAGTGATAAAGCATTATAGTCCGATTGCCTTGTTCGTTGTGCTGAGCACCTCCCTCGAAGGACCCAAAAATGGGAACAAGAGTGCTCAGGGTTATCCCCGAACACCCCAGCACTCGTGGCATGGGGGCAGAAGCCGACGACTAGCCATCTCTCTGATTTGATAAACAGCCGAACAGAAGGTAATATTTTAAATTCAAACAAGCATTGCATAGCGCATATGAACAAGTTTTCATCATACAGGATCACACGAGCAAGTTTCATTCAAATATTACATCTTTCGCACACTCGTCCGCTACAAGACGGGCACCCATCAGGACAGCCTCATAGTACATCTCGGGGTGGCGATGCTCCTCGCCCTGCAGCGGCCCCTGCTTCACCAGCTTCACGACGTCCATCTTGGCCCAGTGCACCTTCGCACGGGCAAAAGCCCGGCGTGCACCTTTGATGCAAAAGGACCGCTTGATGACTTCCAGCCGGGGGCAGGCATCCACAAGCCGCTTCACCAGGCCGAAGTAGCTGTTGGGGAGGGCGTCGCCAGGCCACATCCGGACTATAAAGCCCTTCGTGGCCTGTTCGGCCGCCTTGTGCAGCTCGACCAGTTGCTTCAGCTGGTCGCTCAGAGGCATTGGGTGTTCGGTCCCAGTATACTGAGACCAGAACAGCTTCTCCTTGAGCTTCCCTCCTCGGCCTGGTAAAACTGTGCGGCATCCGACACACTGCGGGGCAAATCTGCGAATGCTCCTGGAGAGCTCCGGACTCGGGTAAGTAACAAGTAATTTACTTTCACATGCTTGCTTTGCATATTGAATGCCTTACCCGCCGCTATCTTCTTCATCGCATCAATCTCCTGGAGGGCCTTTTGGGCTTCAACCTTGGCACTCTTTGCACTCTCAAGGGCCACAGCAAGCTCGTACTCTCGCGTCTTCAAGTCTAGCTCCAACGCCTCGTGCTTCGTCACGAGAGCGTGGAGCTCTTGCTGCACCTCGCCCACCCATGCCTCTTTCTTTTCCCGCTTGGTGCGCTCCTGGGCCGCTTTGTTTTTGGCCTCGGACAGCGCTTGCTTTAGGGTTGCCACTTCGGTCATGGCCCCTGGCAAATTCATGATGATCCTGTCATTTTGCAATCGCATCTTTTTATATATATACACATCTATAGACTAGGTATTACTTACCTTTGTTCTCCTCAAGCTGCCTCTTAGCAAGGCCGAGCTCTTTCTGGGACCCCTCGAGATCCTGCTTCAGTACGGCGACCTCCGCAGTCAGTGCGGTTGAGGTCAGCAGCGAAGCCTGCATACGCATATAGACATATTTATATTAGACTCCTGTAGATATTATTTGATCCTCTATTCGACTTTTCTTTGTGAACACTAAACAGAGCATCAGGGGCTACTGTCTATGCGGTAATATCTTTCCTACATTTTAAACACTTACCTCAAAGCCTGTTAGAAGGCTAGCACAGGCTTCAGTCAGTCCGCTCTTGGCGGACTGAACCTTCTTGATCACCACACTCATAATAGTGCGGTGCTCTTCGTCGATGGAAGCACCGCGAAGCGCTCCCAGCAGGTTGTCCGGTGCCTCTGGATGGACAGAGGTCATCGGCACAGGCGTCTTGCCCCTCTTGGAAGGAGGCCGCCTGCCCGAGTTCGGAACCACTAGAGGTTCCGGCGCGGTGTTCGGCTGAGGGTCAAACTTGGATCCCTCGGGGGCCTTGCCCCCTCTGCTCCCGGAGTCCGGAAGGTCGCCTTGAGGCGCCTCCGGGACTGTCTCCCCTCGACCCGATGCCTCTTGAGACAATACCTCTGCATTGTCCGTAGGGCAAGGGGAGGTGGCGGTCGGAAGTGGATCGCTATCCATATCCGACGAGTCCAGGGAGCCGTCCGACGAGGATACGTCGATACGGGCTCGGGGCGGTCTGCATAATCATAATTCGGCGTTAGGAGAAGCAGTGCGACAAAGGTATGCTATGAGTTACTCTGGTATCCGAATACTTACGACTTCGCCAGGGGCTTGGCCCTGAGCAGCCACTCGTCTTCGCCTTCGGCGGCGGTGGTGGAGTAGTCCGGAAGGAGAGTCCTTCCCTTCTTGGACCCTTCGGCCTCCCAAGTTGGGGCGGCCTTCCTTTTCTTGTCTCCCCCGGCTGGAGGGGGAGCATCTTCATCTTCCTCCTCATCTTCAGGGGAGCAGTGCGTTGCGGAGTTATCGGACGATGAGTCCGATACCACCTGGCGCCGGGAACTCTTTCGGTTTCCCGTGGCCTTCTTCTTGGTTTTCTCCGGCACCTTATAAGGAGCCGGAGTCAGCATCTCCGTCAGGAGATCATCCGTGGTGTCTTTGGGCAGGGGGCCGGACAGTCGATCTGCTTCGATGCCTTCACCCAGTCGTGTCAAAGGCATGGGAACTAAGACCGCACACATGGTTAAACTACGGGAAGTAAATATCCCACCAGATGTACAGAACATACCGGATTCGCAGGGCGCTTCGTGCTTAGACCGCGGTCCTCGGAAAGGGAGGGAGGGACCTCGGCGCCCTTGAACAGCACCTTCCAGACATCTTTGTGCGTCGTGTCAAAGAGCTCGATTAGAGTCTGGTGCCGGGCCGGGTCGAACTCCCACAGATTGAAATCCCGTTGTTGACACGGAAGGATTCGGCGGATGAGCATGACCTGGACTATGTTGACAAGCTTGAGCTTCTTGCTTGCCATATTCCGGATACATTTTTGGAGTCCGTCCAGCTCCACCGATGAACCCCAGGACATGCCCTTCTCTTTCCAGGAGGTGAGCCTCATGGGGATTCCGGATCGAAAATCGGGGGCCACCACCCAGTTGGTGTCGCGCGGCTCGGTGATGTAGAACCACGCCGATTGCCACCCCTTTATGGTCTCTACGAAGGAGCCTTCGAGCCATATAACATTGGGCATCTTGCCCACCATGGCTCTGCCGCATTCCGCTTGTTGGCCTCCCACCACCTTCGGCTTGATATTGAAGGTCTTCAGCCACAGGCCGAAGTGGGGCCGGATGCGGAGGAAAGCCTCACACACAATGATGAACGCCGAAATGTTGAGGATGAAGTTCGGGGCCAGATCATGAAAGTCCAGCCCGTAGTAAAACATAAGACCGCAGACGAATGGATGGAGGGGAAACCCCAGTCCGCGGAGGAAGTGGTGGAGGAAAACTACTCTCTCATGAGGTTCCGGGGTAGGGACGATCTGCCCCGCAGCGGGCAGCCGATGCGTGATATTCGCGGCTAAGTATCCGGCTCTGTGCAGCTTTTTGATGTGTCCCTCCATGATGGAGGAAGCCATCCATTTGCCTCCTGCTCCGGACATGTTTGGAGAAGGTTGAGGAGAAGGATGTGTACTTGGGCGTTGGAGCTTGAGTGCACAAGAATGGATGAGCAAGGAGGAAGAAGGCGTGGGTAGAAAAAGGTTAAACCTTATCCCTTTATAAGGGCGGACTAAACTATGCGCCCCCACCAGCCTGGTAAAACTCGCTTATCCACCGAGCGCCATAATTGATGGCGCGATTGGGTTACCCACGTCCGTATTGATGAGAATCCCATAATAAGGGTAACACGATCTATGCTTTGACAAGACGTGTCAAGAAACCACCTCGCGTTATGTGCGGGGCTGGTTAAGGAAAAATGGTTCGAATAATTACCGGGCCATGGCATAATGTCATGCTGCCAAAACGTGTCAGCAGATTGGATTTGTGGAAATATTATTCTCTCTACGATGGTATGTGGAACTTATTTTGCAGGGTCAGACACTATCCTTGTATTCAAACTCTTCTGTGATGTATTCGGAGGAGGAACCCGCCTTACAATGCCGAAGACAACACTGCGCACCGGACTCATCGTCATTGAAGCCTGGTTCAGGGGCTACTGAGGGAGTCCTAGATTAGGGGGTATCCGGACAGCCGGACTATATCCTTTGGCCGGACTGATGGACTATGAAGATACAAGATTGAAGACTTCGTCCCGTGTTCGGATGGGACTCTACTTGGCGTGGAAGGCAAGCTAGGCAATGCGGATATGGATATCTCCTCCTTTGTAACCGACCTTGTGTAACCCTAGCCCCCTCAAGTGTCTATATAAACTGGAGGGTTTTAGTCCGTAGGACAACATACAATCATACCATAGGCTAGCTTCTAGGGTTTAGCCTCTCTGATCTCGTGGTAGATCAACTCTTGTAATACTCATATCATCAAAAATAAATCAAGCAGGATGTAGGGTTTTACCTCCATCAAGAGGGCCCGAACCTGGGTAAAACATCGTGTCCCCTGCCTCCTGTTACCATCCGCCTTAGACGCACAGTTTGGGACCCCCTACCCGAGATCCGCCGGTTTTGACACCGACACTTTGCCTCCAGCAGAGCGCGCCAAAATAGTGGCGGAGAAGAAGGCCGAGGAAGAGAAGCGCACCGCGAAACAAGCTGCCTGGGAGGCCTATGTCGCGTCCGAGAGAGTCAGGCAATTGGCTCTTTGGTAGAAGGCTTGTGCGAGGGCTGTGAGGGTGGCGGAGGACGCCCGTGCCGACGCCCTGAGTGCAGTCGGGCCCAAGCGCCTCATCTACGCTTGGCGGTACGTGATCCGGGTGCACGCTTCCAACAAGGAGGAGTACCTGTTGGCGCCGGGTCACCACATTAGTGAGATCGCGCTCGCCGACCAGCAAGCCGCCAATCAGCACCTCGCGAGTTGCGAGGTTGAGGAAGAGGCGTTGTGTCGGTGCGCTGGGAAACGTCCGCGCACCAGGGCACTCATGGCGCGCCGCAAGCGCTCCTGCGAGCGCCGTGGCATTTAGGAGGAGTATAATTTTTGTTTCGTAAGGCAATCTCATTAGTTTTCAGATGCAAATGATAAATCCCGAACATTCAGGAATTTTTAGCGTCCTTAATTAAGTATGTAAAAGGGAAATTTGGAAACCTTGTGTATTCAAAACTATGTTCAAATACGAATCCAACGATATAGTTTTTGTTGACATGCACTAACATTTTTTCAGTTAAATCTTCAGTCAAATTCAATGGGGACTAATAAACCACAACCGATGTAGTACAAGTGGAGGGCGGCGCTGCACGGGAGTATGTGCATATAGTAGGTGACATGCATCAGCATTTATCGTATTATATATAATGTTAGTTCAATTTTTGGTCGTACTAATCTATAGTAGTAAGGTGCCCGTGCGTTGCACCGAAGAGTGAAATGCATTGATCAGGGAGTTGTTTATTTTGACAAAGGATTTGGGGGTCATCTCATGTGTAACGGGTATCGATAGGTTTCTTCGGATATTATTTCATCTCTAGAGCTCACAAACATCCGGGTGAAATAGATAAAAAGGTATCTTTTGCAAACAAAAGCGTTCAACTGTTCAACCTGCATCCAAAACTTGTGAAGAAATAACACTTATTGTGCTTTGCAAGAAATGATCTTTAAGAATTAGTTTTTGAGTATCGATTCTTATACATGTTGGCTACAGATGACATGGCACTTTCTTATAGTCAACAGTTGGCTATACTATTAAGTAATATTAACCCATGCCCTTATACACCTAGACGGAGGGATTAAATCAGGATGACTTGCAAGCGGGCAGAGGAGATGTAAGAAATGGTTCATCATAAGTCTTTCACCAGTACTGTAGTAAAAATTCATACATGGAAGATTCTAGACTAAACCATAAACGGATACACTTTTATTCATGCGTGATACTCCAATAGAGCAAGATCCTGGATGGAAGTCTCCACATGCTTAGACAGCGAATTACATTGAGCGAAGACTAATAATCAACATTTAACTTGATAATGTGTATGTCCAGGTGAACCTCCTTGGAGTCCCCGTGCACCGCGTCGGCGGGTAAAGGATGCCATGGGTTTCCCAAGTCCACATTGGCGGGATAGTCCTAGCTCCCCAGAGTCCAAGTCCGTGCGATGAGGCCGGTGTTGCCGCCCATGTGACCCGGAGGGGTAGTAACACTGACCACACACCCATACATCGACCTCATGTCAGCGTCAGCATCAGCGGCGTCGCCCCTGACGCACTTTACAGAGATGGGGCGGCGTCCTGCGCGGGCCTCGCTGGTGCCCATGATCAAGAGGAAGACGCTGCCGTCCTTCTCCGAGACTAGCAAGCGGCGGTGATCCTCCAGCGACTCCGGCATGGTGAACGGGTAGCACGTCTAGTACTTGATGTTCTCCGCCAAGGGCCAGTAGTGACCGCTGCACGCATCCGTAAGGTGATGCACCATGTCCGCCGGCGAGCCACAGAATGGCATCGGGCACTCATAGCAGTGGACGAAGGGCTCCTTGGAGGCATCGACCAGGCCGTCCATGAAACGGGAGTGGCTGTAGGGGACGTTGCGCCAGTTGAATATATGAGCAAGTTACTACGAGATTTAATCCGAATAAGCACAAAATAAATCACGACGGTTATAACAGAGATGAAACTAATCATGTGGACTAGCATAGTAGTAGCACTACAAAAACAATACACTTCCGTGATGATGCGTGTTTGTCATAGTAGGTCGCTTTTTTTGTCATGCATGTACATCCATGACAAATTTATGACAGAATCAAGATAGTCATACCTGTGCTGTCGTAGAAGTGTTCCATGACATTACCAAAATTATCATCACGGAAGTGTCCACTTCCATGACGATAAATCGCGCGTCACATAAGTGCTTTCGTCAAGGGTGACCGACACGTGGCATCCACCGTAACGGAACGCCGTTAAGCTACCGGGTCGGGTTTTGGATCCGATAACCCGTTAACAGCTCCGACCAATGGGGATTTTCCACGTGTAAAATCATCATTGGCTAGAGGAAACACGTGTTGGCTCATCGACGGGACAGATGTCATCCACTCACTGGACAGAAGGCGCCTATGATACGTCGACACGTGGCACGGCCCAACAAGTTTAAATGGGCCGACCCAACTAAAGGCCCACAAGATTTTGCGGACCATAATGGGCCGACCCAGCTAAAGGCCCACGAGATTTTGCGGACCATAATGGGCAGGCCCAGCTAAAGGCCCACAAGATTTCGCGGGCCATAATGGGTCGGCCCAGGTAAAGGCCCACAAGATTTTTGTGTGTCATAATAGGCCGGCCCAGGTAAAGGCCCACAAAATTCTTGCGGATCATAATGGGCCGGCCCAGCTGTAGGCCCACAAGATTTTGAGGACCTTAGTAGGCCGGCCCGTTAACTGGCTGCCATGTTTTGGGCCAAATGCTGGCCCATATTTGATACGGTCTATTAATGGCCTGCCACGCTCTGGGCCTAATAGTGGCCCATATGAGATTCGGCCCGTTAAAAGCCTACCACGTTCTGGGCCAAATTACGGCCCAGATCAGGTCCGGCCCTTTAAGAGGTTTTGGGCGTAATTATGACCCATATCAGATTCGGCCCATCAACTGGACACTATGCTTTTGGGCCCACTTGCTAAAGGCCCACTTAGTAATTCGGCCTGATATTAGTTTGGGCCTGTTAAGGGCTCGTTTAAAATTTTGGCCCTATATTAATTTCAGCCTGTTAAAAGCCCGTCATTTAGTTGGGCCTAACTACGGCCCGGTTTGCATCCGGCCTGCTCGCAGCCGATATCTGATTGGGCCAAACAAGGACCGAGACAATTTTTCGGCCTGTTAAAAGCCCGTGATTTGATTCGCACAATCATGGGCCGGGGTTCATTTCGGGCTGCTGCCGGACCCTGAGCTGATCGGCACGTTTCAGGCCCAACCTACATCGTGATTGCATGACGGCCTGATTATGTACCGTAATTTTACGGTTTGGCCGGTTTACTGCGAAGACAGGATATATATATATATATACAGTAAAATAACTGTAGCATCGTGAATAAGAAAAAACCTATAGTATACAATAAAGAAATTACGGCATATTACATTCACTGGGCATCAAAGTTCGCCACTATGATAATAAAGCACAAGCAGACAGCAGATTACATACACTGGGCATCAAAGATCGCCACCGGTGCAAATAAACACGCCGACAAAATAATATACAAAACCAACAGCACTTCAATAGAGTTCAAGAAAGGTTAGCCCTGCTGGGGAGCTGCAGCGCAAGCAGCTGAGCAAGATGATGAGACTGCGTTTGTTCAACACTTATATCTTCCTCACTCTGAAAGATAAACAAGTAGACAGATGACAGGTTTTGCACATAAAAGTATCAGTGCTGACAATTCATCACATTTCTTACTGATGAATAAAGTGACATAGTTTGAATTTGCATTAACACAATATGGTATTGTTCAGGTCAAGACATGGCAGGAAATGACATTGTGAAGGAGTTGGCAGCTTCACGACACCACTGGATTACAGATCAAGAACTCATAAGTATCAATGGTTAGTGTGCTGTCAATTTATACCATTTCAGATTGGTAAATAAAGAGACGGTTTAAATAATAGTAGAATGATATGACATTTTTCATAGTTAAGACATTACAGAATATGACATTGTGTTGTAGTGGGTAGGTTCACCACACCACTGGATTACGGATGAAGAACAGAAGCATACATGCAGTGCAAAAGAAGATCACTTGCTCTATATAGTTTAATTTACATGGTATGAAGAAGGAACTTGGTTGTACAACTGAAAACTTGAATTGAGAAAGGACGAACTTTTGTTTATGAACTACATATAATAAACTTTAAACAAGCAATTTGATGCAAACACCGAAAATAAACAGCTGTTGCAGTCATGCCTAACCAAATATATACAACAAAGTTTGAAGGCTTGAGATGTACAAACTTACATTATTGGTGAAGACAGGCTCTATAAAGGCCTTGTCCATGCTGATGGGGGGGGGGGGGCAATTCAAGAAGTTTACCACAGAATCTTCTTCAAAAGCATTGCCTTTATTCTACATTTTGTTAAGAGTAAATATAGATGTGATAATATACGAAAAATGGAGAATATTTAAGATAAGATGAAGAATGATGCTACATAACCAAGTAGCTATAAATGTAAGTGCAGTAATACAGGAAAAAGGTACAGCTAAGAGCAATGCACAGCTAAACTTCTTCAGTACCAACCTTATGGTAAGAGTAAATATAGATCTGATGTGTAGAAAATGGAGGGCAAAGGAAAATAAGCTGCTGAGTGATGGTACATGAACAACTACCTGTCATTATAAGTACACTGATAAAAGACAGCATGTACTTACAAGAACAATGCAGAGCTAAAAAAAACATTGGCATTGGATATATTCTACACTAATGTAACCATTCATACAGATCAGATAATTTGAAGCGAACAATTGATAAGCAAGCTATCATGCATACTGCTGTCACATAATGAACCAGGTATGTATGCAAGTACGGTGATACAGGACAATAGGTACTAACAAGAGCAAAGCAGCAGACAGCATATTTGTGATATCCTGTCGTGCTTGTCAAACCGGAATTCTTCTTCGAGCAGATTTCCTGCAAAAAAGACCCGTAAGGCACATGCGCAAAAGTAGAAGTTCAAATTGTCATGTGATTTCATTGACAGTACCTCATCCTGGGAACGAGACTAGTGCATAACAAGGTTTTTCCATTCAATGTCTTCTAAATTTAGCACATGAGACTTCGCCGGAAATTCGTTTATAGACTTGCCATCAAAGTGTGATTTCCTTAGGTAACACCGATACTGCTGCAATGCTTGCTTGAAAAGCACAAGCAAGCTTTGCTCGTCATGACTATCCAGATTGACCCTCGCCTAGTTACAACAATGTAATGTAAATCATTGATGTGTCCAATCAGCAGAAAAGAGGAAAATAATAGCCATGAATAATAGCACTTACACGTAAGTTGGATAGGAAGATGTGAAAATGGTGTTTGTCTTCACAGTAATCTTCCCATGATGGGAATATATGCACGTAGCCCCTAACAACATTGAAAGCATTGTCTTTTAAACTGGGAATACATGGAATGGGGTTCCAATCTGCAGGAATTGGCCGTCTCTGCAGTTGCGGTAGGTCTTTGGCCGGTGGACTTGCTATACTTTTTGCTGGAGTGGGATTTTTCTGTGGTACAGCTGGTGCTATGGCAAATGAAATCGGTATACCTTTTGCTGGAGTGCAAGTCCTGTGTGGTGAGGCTAGTGGTGTGGCCAGTGAAGTATGGGTACAGTCTGCTGGAGTCGGTCCTACGTTTTGTGTCACTGGTCCTACGTTTTGTGTCACTGGTCCTGTGTGGTGAGGCTAGTGATTTCTCCGGCACCACCACGTTTTTCAAGGACTTTGCTGGTGCTCCTTCAGATTCGGCAATCACCCCCTTCCCTTTTGATGTCTGATGCACAAGAACAACATTTGAGTGGAAAAACATGGTATGATAACAGATGGAATATGTATTGATAATGGATGGGCATGGCATCTCGACATATATGATGAGTAAACTAAGCAGATGGCGGTGCAACAAAGTAGAAGAAATGCAAGACAACATATGCAAGATACCCGCAATCAATAAAACATTAGCAAATTAGAACGAGCACCTTGATGGGTGAATAGGACAGGCCATCTGCCTTTGACTCCTCGAGGTTAGAATAGTCATTAGGATGATATTCTGAACAAGAATCAACAGGCGGGGAGCGTATGAGTTTCATTGCATCCAGAATGGCACTCAATGCCTTGGTGCCAATTTTGTAAGTCATTGTAGTGTTTAGCTTCAAGAGTGGACTGCTGCTAGTGCGACACAAAGCAGCTACACAGATCATAGTGTAGATATAACGGGAAAACCTTAAGCATCAGAGTAAAATCAGCAAAGTGGAACTTGCTAGAATATATGTGCTAGTATTGCCGGTACGGCTAGAAAGGCTTCGGATACCAGCTCTCTTCAAGTGAAGGTGCGGTACTGTTAATATCAATGTAACTCTCAAAGGCAACACAGCTCCCCGCATTTCCTTGCTATTCTTATAGGATTCAAGTGGGCAGGCCACTACAAATCCTATTCCTATGTTTACAAGATCCTACAAATCAAAGATGCTCAAAGTGTCCATCACAACCGACCGTATAGACCTCTACACTGCAAATGTCCCTGCTCATCTTCAGTACAAGGAACATATGTACTACTATCATACTCCCTCCGTTACAAAATATAAGTCTTGGTAGAGATTTCCACTATGGATCACATCCAGATGTATCCAGGTACATTTTAGAGTGTAGATTCACTCATTTTGCTCCATATGTAGTCCATGGTGGAATCTATCACTACAAAAAAATACACTTCTGTGATGATACGTGTTTGTCACAGTAGGTCGCTTTTTTTGTCATGCATGTACATCCATGACAAATTTATGACAGAATCAAGATAGCCATACCTGTGCTGTCGTAGAAGTGTTCCATGACATTACCAAAATTATCATCACGGAAGTGTCCACTTCCATGACGATAAATCGCACGTCACAGAAGTGCTTTCGTCAAGGGTGACCGACACGTGGCATCCACCGTAACGGAACGCCGTTAAGCTATCGGGTCGGGTTTTGGATCCGATAACCCGTTAACAGCCCCGACCAATGGGAAATTTCCACGTGTAAAATTCTTATTGGCCGGACGAAACACGTGTCAGCTCGTCAGTGGGTCAGATAGGCGCCTATGATACGTCGACACGTGGCACAGCCCAACAGAGGCCTATTCCTATGTAAAGTCCGGCCTGTTTGACTTGGTCAAAAGCTGGCGGGCCGGCCCATGGAAAGCCTGTTAACGACCTGTTCGAATATAGCCCATTTATAGCCCGCTAACCCAAGGCCCGTTACGCCCTATCCGAATTAGGCCCAGTAGCGTCATCTGGGCCATCCAATATGATTCCATTCCGTTTTCACTTACGGCCCATGTATGGCCCATGACGTCTTTTGGCCCATATGAGGCCCTATGTAACTCTTGGCCTACTAATGGCCCGTGGTGAAACTGGCCCGTAATGAACAGTGTATCACTTTACACCCATTAACGGCCCGTGGTGAAACTGGCCTGTGATGAGCAGTGTATCACTTTATACTCATTAACGGCCCGTTATTCCGTTGGGCCGTTTCCAGCCCATGTTATCTTTCAGCCTTCTTAGAGCCCATTAATTCTTGGGCTCATTTCCAGCATTCGTTTACTTACGGCCCGTTACTGTCATTTTCTGCTTGTGGGCCAAATTTAGCCCGTGGTTACAGTTGGCCCGTTTGTGGTCCGTTAATACGTTGGGCCGTTTTCATAGCGTCATCAAATACGGCCTATTAATGATGGCCCGTTATGGTCGGCCCATGAACGGACGATTCCAACTCTAGCCCGTTTACGGCCATAATGCGGCCTGTTATTGGCCCATGTTTGGCCATCGATCATACTGCCCGTATAAGGCCCATTGATGATACGGCCCGTAGAAGGCCCATTGTTTCTACGGCCCGTAGAAGGCCCACTATTTCTACGGCCCGCAGGAGGCCCAGTGTCACTACAGTAAATATTAGCCCATGGTTATTGTGGCCTAGTTTTAAAAAATAGGTTAATGCAGCCACTAGCAAACCGCGGAAAAAGAACTGCAATGACTAGAAGCAAACAAATAAACAAGACAACAAGGAAATAAATAAGCAAGCAACTTACGCTAGGCTATCATGGCTATCACACATATTACATCCACTGGGCATCAAAGTTCGCCACCAGTGCAAATAAACGCGCCGACAAAAGAATATACAAAACTGAGAGCACTTCAGAAGGCACTAGGCCTGGCCAGGTCGGGCCCCCCAAACAGCTGAAGAAGCTGAGTAGACCTCAGTTGTGTCAATGATAGATGCATCAACACTTGATTTAAGGCATGATGGTGCGCACGGCAATCCTCTGACATCTTCATTGCATCTTTGACTTCAAGTCGGAGCTGAGCTGAAGCAAGCCTTTCCGCTTTAAGTTGAGACTGAAGAAGTCGAACCGATTGAGGCAGTGACTGCACAGAGGTTGTCTCACACCTGCTGGTGAGTAGCTTCAACTCACTGTCTTCATCAAGACAGGACCTTGGGGTCATCTCGCTGTCCTCAAAATGGTTTGGCTCACTATCTTCCCTAAAGTTCTGACTGGCGTAAGAGATACGAGTCTGAAAGAGAAACAAGGAGACACGTAACAGGTTTCACAATTATATAAGCAAATAAATGGATCTGTTCTGCATAAGGAACATGTTTTTACAACTACAATTTGAAACTGGTAGTTGTTGCAAACATCCAATCAGATGTAAACAGCAAAGCAAACAGCAGTGGAGGAAATGATGCCTATCCTAATCTATACTAGAACAAAGTTTGAAGGCTTGAGAAGGATGAACTTACATTACATGTTAACACGGGCTGGACAAAGCCCTTCTCCATGTTGATGGAAGGATAATTCAATAAATTCCCCAAAGAAAATTCTTTATAAGCGTTGCCATTATTCTACATTTTGCAAAGAGTAAATATAGATCAAATAATATTGGAAGAAACAGAGGATAATGAAGCTCAGGTGCAGACTGATGATACATAATCAAATAGCAATTAATTAAGTACAGCGTCACAAGGCAAAAGGGAGAGAGGTAATGACAAGAGCAATGCAGAGCCCATTATTGTTTTGAGATCGTATGATCCTTTGAGCAAGGAGATTCATCTGAAATTAGTTTTCATACAAGAGAGAAGGTGAGGCACAAGCAGAAATTTTGGAGTTCAAATTTTGAATTGATATCATAGGGAGTACCTGACGCTGGGCTCCCAGCAGTTCTACTAGGGGTTTGGCCACTGGAGTAGGGGTAAAGTGTGGTACAGTTGGGCCTGTGTTTTCTGTGGCTGCTGATCTATCTGATTTAACAGGTATCACTACCTTTTCCAAATACCTAGTTTGTACTCCTTGACGACCTGCACTCACCGTCTTCCTTTTGGACACCTATTACGAAAGAACAACATCTGACTGGAAAAACATAGTGTGACGACACATGGAATAGGTACAGAAAATGGATAGGTATGGCATATACTCATATATGATGCTTAAACTAAGCAGATGGTGTAACAAAGTAGAAGTAATGCAAGAGGTCAGATGCAAAATATGTGCGACCAATACAACTTTGCAAAGTTAGAGCAAGCACCTTGATGGGTGAATACGATAGGCCATCCTCCACCATGCCAAGTTTGATAGCCAGTGGATCGTTCCGCAATATTCCTCTCGTGCGCCCATTCTCATATTCATTTTGATAATTTTCAATATCTGACATGCATGAAAACATAAAAACAAGTGAGATTTTCTTTGTAATGCAGAAGTGATTCTAATCCAATACTGCCTCCCTGTAAAACCCTTTGTGCTATCTCTGCAATTCTTTTAAAAGATGCCATGCATGCTGTAATTTGTTGTGTGCATTAATATAATGTGGCCTACTACTCAAAATATGAGAGCTCCAGAAGTGATGACACTTCGCAGATGATAGCTTCAACATATAGTAAAGAAGAACAAGTCGACCTGACTTGACAGATTCAAAATATACTAAGGGAGAACAACTCGACCTGACCAGTCGACCGCAAGAGAAGAGTATCATCTTAAAGAAGAGCAAAAGAGCAAGCAGATTGAAGATATTACAAGTCTTTTAATACAATGTCGGTTGGCCACCCATGATGAACCAGAGCGCACAGAGAAATACTATTCTTTCCGGTCTCTCCATATGTGGCTCACATGCATTTCGAAACTAAAGTAGGAACATTTAGCTAACCAATTAAACATCTCTTAGTTTTACTAATATCAGCAATAATATCAGATATGAATTTGTACAACTAAGCTTATTTAGCTCGATGGGTGGAGCAGTGCTATTACGACACGAACCACGTAGGCTGATTGTGGTCATCATAAAATGGGGAAAACATAAGCATGATGAGTACAGTGTTGACCGTGGCAGTGGGATGGCAGATCTGAAGCTGCAAACCGCGCAAGGGGTAGTTAGCAACCGATGTTTGCTTTGAAATAACAACTAAGATTTGGTATGGACAAGAAAGTACGGTCAACAAGTGACAAAGAAATGCAATTATGCTGTCTCTCTATATGTCGTGACATGCATTTGGAAACTCAAGTGGGACCTTTAGCTAACCAATTAAATGTGTCGGTTAACTAATATCAGTATCATATCACAATCATATTTGAACAACTAAGGTTTCGAATTCTGAGTGTTGTGTTGTTTAGCTTCAAGGGTGGAGTAATGCTAGTACAACAGAAAGCACCTACGCAGATCATAGTAGAGTATATAAAAGGGGAAAACCCTAAGCATCAAGAGAAAAATCAGGAAAGTGGAACTAGCTGGACCAGTGGGTGGCGCACATGCTTTTCGAAACAAATATAGGAACATTAGGTGACCAATTAAACATTCTCTGTTTTAGTGATATTAGCATCATATCAGATTCGTATTTCAACACGTAAGCTTTGGGTTGAGGTCTTGAGGAGCAGTGCTAGCACGACACGAAGCACCTACGATGATGGTAGTGAATATGAAGAGGGGAAACCATAAGCTTTACAAGTATAGTGCCCGTGCCATGGCGGATCTGAAGGTGCAAACCAAACAAAGCTACTTCGCAACCAATGTTTGCTTTCAACTAGCCACTACAATTTGGTATGGACAAGAAAAGTACAGTAAACAAATTGCGATCTATTTTCCGGGTGAGATCAATAACTTAAGCGCATATGGAAGAGTACCAGCTCTCTTGAGACGCCGTGTAGGCCTATGTTGATACGTTGAGGGTGCTGCGGGTGCGATGGCTGTCGGCGGCGGGGAAGAAGACTTTAGATGGCAGACAGCCGGGTCGGGGGATATATCCTATTGCCGTGGACGAGGCGGTCGTAGGAGCGGCAACGGCAAGGTGGACGACGGCGCCATGAAGCGAGAGGAGGCGATGAAAGGATCCTGGTCCAGCGCCGTGGATGAGAGACGTCCATCTCTTGCAGTGGACGATGGGGTAGGGGTAGCGGCTCCGGCAAGGTGGAGGATGGGGTGGCGGACGGAGGAGGCTGGTCGCAGTGCGGAGGTTGTCGTGCCACCGACGGTGTATGAATGGGGAAATGGAGGGGAAGGGGGATCTCAAACTTTGGGACGCGCTTCTCTGAAATGGGGGAAAGTTACGAACTTATCCCCCGTTTAAAATTTTCGACATCGCGTCGGTTGGGGATAGGAAGGTAATCTTGCATCTCCCAAATATTTGCCGGTAACTATTTCGGGCGAGGAGAGGGTGTTTTGCCGCCCACGGTTGGCGCCCACGGTGTATGAACGGGGCTGACAGGTAGGGCGGTTGTGTCACGTCTGATGGAAGTTACACATCTGCCCCCTATTTAAAATATAAGCCTACATCGATTTCGGATGAGGAGAGTTTGTTTTGCCGCCCACCATGTATGAATGGGGAAATGGAGGAAGAGACACATGTCTTTCGGACGAGATTGAATCAAATGTGTTTTGCCGCCCACGTTTGGCGCCCACCGTGTCTGAATGGGCTCAGAGGCCGTCGTGTCACGTCTGATTGAAGCTACTAGTCTACCCCTATCGACAGCAGTGTAAATCCCGTCGATAAGGATGTCAAGTGTCAGGGGTAGACAGTAATTTCCATCTCGCAAACACTTGCTTCGGGCAGCCCACAAATTATAGTGGGTGTTTAGCCGCTTCGTTCAAAACTTGGGAGAATTAGCATTCACGTTTGCCCTAGGACGTGACAAACTAAATTCAAATCCAATTTGTATTCGATTACGAATATCCATAGATAATTATATGTTTTGTTATTTATTTCTTCAAAACCACAACAAAGATTTATTCCACCTTTACATATGATTATGATTTAGAAATGCCGTGATCTTCGAATTCAGTAGGTTGGATACACTCTGAGTCAAACAGTTATTTCATCCAATACAATATGCTCACACAAAAAGCAGTTCACCTTATGTCAATCATACAAGTACTGAGGATTAACTCGCCTAAAAAATTCGGATCATTACAACACATGGACAACATAGGGGGTCTTGCAACATAATCCATTCAGAGACATGACACAACATGCAAGTACAATAATCTAATGAAAATTTCAACTGGTATCTAAAGAAGAACTGGGATTATCTTGGGCTTCAGATAGCAGAAACAGCAGGACCTCCTCCGTCTTCAAATGCAACATTCTTACTTCCTCCAATTCTTGGGTTGCTTGCATAATGCGTGCCGCTAATTTCGTAATTTCCAGCCTCAAGATAAATATTACCTCATTCATGGCAGCCACACCATCTCTTTCTGCCTCTAGTAGAGCCTCAAGCACTATAATATCTGTGCTCAGACTGCTCTCCGGCGGTGTTGCCTCTGAACTGCTACCACCTGGTAACATGGATGGCGCACTGCTTCCACAAATAGATTCTGGGGTTGTACATTGTGTCCTAGTGTGAACGGCATCCTGGAAGGTTTCCGCTGGACATCAGTAAGAGATTGTTATCGTATGATCCAGGCAGTAAGCTTACATGGTAAACGACGGACGAATTATTGCCGAGCATGGCAAACTATATTTATATAGTTCGAAGCAGCATCAGCCGAAAAGAAATTAAAATGGTAAGATGAAACTAGGGATGTAAGTGGCAAATAAACGAAATCCGCCAGTCCCATCTAGTTAGTTTTTTCTACCTTCCTAGTTCATTTTCCTCAAAAAAAAAACTCTTTTGAACTATCATACCACTAGTGGACTTTAATCGGGATTAAACCGGACCCAGTTGACATCCCTAGTTAAAAGGGAGTGTACATCCGCTATATTTAAGTTGCCAAGGCATCTAAGCAGTTGAAATAATCTGAGAAAGCACTTAACAGTGTGGCCTCATATAAACTACGAAGACAGTCTTGTGATGAAGTTGAGAGGAAAAGTTAATGACTCAAATGAAATAGGCATGCATTTCTTTACGATAGTACAGCAGGCACTACTGACATATTGGCCAACTCAGGTATAGCGTAACAACAAATAAGCATTCGAATCAAGCAATACAGCAAAGCAGACAACTGAACTATTTGTAATTCGGTAGGATTACACGTTGAGGGCACAAGCCAAGAAAGTAGCCCACTCGCATTACATTTCACATGTACTAAAACACACTGGCTTACCATATGTTGCTGTGAAGCCTAGCTACTGTTGCAATGTTCTTTGAAGATATCGTCGGCATCCCGTGGTTGCAAATCTAGTTATTGTAGTTTATTCTGCACCATCTATTTAGGTAAAATTAATTTTAATCGCATGCACTGGTCCGAATTGATCATCAGTGGTTCATCTAAACTAATGAAAGAAGGGTGTGTGCATACACGACAATACTCCCTCCGATTCTTTTTACTTTGCGTATAACTTTTTCTCAGTTTTCTCGTATTAGTCTGCGCGTTGCCGATTCCTAGCGCTGGTTTCCTTTTGTGCCCCGCCCCATCCGCCTCTGCCCTAATTAATTGGCAAATTAGTCCAGAAAAATTAAACCAGTGCCCTCCTTGGTATGCGGGTCAAGAGTTATGCGCAGAGTAAATAGAATCGGAGGGAGTATATCTGCTTCCCTATATTTTTATGCTTGTTCGAGGTGCCAGCCCCAAAAGAACAAATATTTTGCTTGATGGGGTTGGCAGCTCCATAATTAATAGAAGCATCAAATTAGTCATGCAACTTGGGAAGATCAAGAACACACAAACAAGTAATGAACAGAGGCTCGGAGCAGTGATGTAATAGCTAGCATCAGAAAATGTAGGGTAAAACGAACAAAAAGCAGCGGAACCACATGCTAGTTTGCTGATGTGTAATTAAGCATAGAGAACATTAAGCAGTCTGATGGGACCAACAGGTGGCATCAGAACAAAACTAAAGCATATTAACTATATGTGCACTGATATGTAATTTAGCACATGTAACATGTTCACTGCCAGAAGTATGGCCCTACAGGTGCAACCAGAATAACGCGTCTCATGAAAAACTGAATGATGCCCTAAAGAAATTCAAAGGTGCGCTGCTTATGCTAGAAAAGTGAACGTAGGCACCGGCCGTTGGATAATAGTACCTGATTCTCGGCGGCGTATGGGTATCGTTGTCATACTTGATAGCTAAGGATCGTCGATGGTGCTCGTGTTGCAGTTGAGTTTGGGCCGGCTGTCGCCGTCACTGAAGTGGCTCCGATGCTACGGTTGCGGCGCCTGTCGACATACAAGAAAGCTCATCCATGGTAAGTGAACAGTTGCACGATAAAGAGAAAAACCGAAAGGAGTACAAATCGAAATAACCTGATGAGGCTGCGGCGTCGGTAAAGCAGGGCCGGTGGAGTTGAATATGGCGTCCGTGGGGCGGGTCCGGTGCAGTGGATGAAGGCTTCGGCGGGCGTGTTGTACAGTGCTTTCGGTGAGGCGGATCTGTTGCGGCGGACGAGGGCTTGTATGAAGGGCCAGCGAAGGGGCGGATGAGGGAGTCAGTGAAGGGCCTACGCTGTGGTGGACAAGGGCGTCGGTTAAGCAGATCCGGTGCGGTGGACCATGATGGCGGTCAAGGAGATCTGGAGCGATGGACAAGCCAGTCGCTGAAGCGGCTCCGGTGAAGTGGTGAGTTGGCAGTTGGGGGTTCCAAGGTGCGGAAGGTAGATCCGGCGGGGTGTGAGGTCCACCGCTGCAGCGGAGGACTAGATTCGGCGGCTTGCCGTGGTTGGGGGGGTCGGGGAGGGGAAGGGGAGGGTCTCTGGGGAAGAATGTTGGGGGCAAAGAGGGGAAAACAATGGAGTTACCAAAGCAGCCCTTTTCCGTTCATGTGGCAGGGGTAAACAGGAATATCGCAGGGCTAAACTTTCGGGCGCGTGATAGTTCAATGTGAGCAGGAAGTTTGAAAGCTTTTGGCGCCTAAAATTATAAGTATTCTGCTCTCGTACGACCGACTATGATATCATGGCCGACAATTTGTTTGTTTTGCACACAAAAAAATGTGCAAGTTTTGAAAATCAATGTCTCCAACTCGAAACTTAGATTGTCCATTCAATTCAAATATGGATCATTGAGCTAGTACAAGCAAATACCATCATGCGGTCCAATTCAAATGAAATTCCAAATGTGTTTATCCTAAATATGATGACAAAAGCAAAAATGTGTATGTGTATGAATAAAGTGGATGATTATAAAGTTTGAACATGCACGTATGTGTATATCTCTAGGTTTGATATATGAATTTGAAATCACGAAATCCCGGCTTAAAAAATGTAGCTCCGTTTAAATGAATTACAAAAGCTAATGATGGAGTCGAATTCCAAAATTCCAATCTTAGGTTTGTAATTCTGGTACATCAAGGTATATCACACATGTTCAAAAGTATCGTTATCTCATAGTACAAACTGTGAAACAAATTGACCAACCATGAGTGCACAATATCTCAATTACGCTAAAGTCCCTCAAATATAGACACCTCACTCTTTATCTGAAGTCAACCCCCCACCACACAGAGAGAGAGAGAGAGAGAAGTCGTTCTCTCCCCCAAACACCAACACACGAGCACATTAACACCCCTCTCTCTTGTAAAGTCCGGACCCCAACATAGGTCTCTATCACTTTGTCTCTCGGGCATGCACACATCTCTTCCCTCACTCTCTAGGTCTCCCGCTATCTCTCTTACCCAAGCACATGCACTATGTAGAGTGTATATTTCCCATACACACAAAACGTCACCCCAAACGTCTATCTCCCTAGTTATGTGGTTCTCGCGCACTCACCTCACACACCACCCCCACTGCAAACAAGCACACTTTGTCTCCTTGTGCACCACTCTCCTCTTTTTATCTCCCACATGCGGACCCGCCCCAGCTCTTTCCCCGTATACATATATGTCGTGACTCTTTGCATAGCTCCCTAATGTATAATCATTCTTGATTTCGCACATTGTTCTCTACACCATCTATTATAGATCTCTCATGAAGTCCCTATCACACACACAATGACTTGCTTCCCTTGCGTCTCCGTTCATAGGCCAATTTCGGACAACATCAACATTGTCTCCCTATCTATACGCCATTTATGGACACAAACGACCCCTCTCGCCCCCTCTCTTCCTCTCTCTCTCTCTCTCCGTCGCTAGCTCTCTCTTTCTCTCGCTCTCACACCCCTCTCCCACACACACACTCGATGTCTCTTCCAAATAGTCTGCTCCCCCCGCCCGCACCCGTGCTATCTCGCTACTACACATGTCACACCATCCCCCTTCCCTTATACTAGGTTTACATAATCAGTGGTCTCTCTAATCCACATACACTCTCTGCCTCTCACACACAAACGCGTGTACAAACACACACAGACACGCACAAACACCCATTTACCTGGATCCTCATCTCTCCTCATGTCCGCATGTGTATCTCACACACTCACTCTCTAATTACGTATATGTGTCTCGACGTTACACAACACAAATCCCCATGTACATGTCTCTCTCTATCCTCCACACACATAGACACAAAGAATCTGTTATCATTGCCTCAGTCTCTAACATATCACACACGCACGCACACACACACACTCTTGCAAACATGCTCAACAAGGGTTTCCCCGTGAATAACTTACCGTCTATTCATGAATAGTCGTGGCAGTACGGCGAACACGAGACGTGAAAAAGAATAAATCTACATGTGCTTAGACCACCTAGTATGACTACTAGGACTAGAGCAAGCCAAAAAGCGCGCCGCCGTCACCCCCTCCTAGTCGGCGACGGGAAAATCTTCGTTTTACATAGTCGAGAAGTCATTGTGCTAAGGCCCCACATGTCGAGGCGTTGAATAGAATGTAGAAGCTAGTTTGCGGAAGCAAGTATCGATAATACGTTTGTATCTCCAGACTTATATTTCTTCTCTTATAAAAAACCGAGTTGATGATCATGGTACGTGTGCCATCTTGCAATATAGACCGTCCGATCTATATCTGACGGATGGAAATTAAACTAAAAGATACCAGCACCCCTCTCCACATTTGTAGACAAGGCCTTCCCTCGTTCATCCTTATCTCCAACAAACCTCATTGTTGAGCAAATAATAAAGGAAGCCTCTGGAACAAACTGGCCTGGTGGTCGTTGCCGGTGTCGTCAATCCCCATGCCTCCGCTCAGTCCGACCACCAACCACCACCACACCCCACTCCTCTTCACCTTATCTCATATTTCTCGAGATATCATTAGTTTTTACACATGGGATTACTCCTGCAAGGGTGAATCACAACAAGTGTTTTATAAAAAAATCTCGACGCCGACATCGAAAATCTCTTTTATGCAGTTCATTGGTGAGATAACCTCGACGCCACCCAGTACTGGGGCGGGAGTTCGGGAGTATCACCATAACTTGTATAACGGATGCTTTTCGAAGGTTGAGGTAGATGGTTTCCGAAGTTTTCTCGGTTATGTGTTGAAGGATGGATACAGCTGGATGTAGGATTTGCTAGATTTGGGTGAGATATTATGCTTCCCCTGTATCCCCAACACCTGATTGCATAACCGGAAAGGTTCGGGAGTTCCATAGGTGGGAATTCTTGTAGCTCTAGTTCTTCTTCCACGGATATTTGGTTTGAGATTGGGATTTCTTACCGAGTATTCGTTCTTGATCCGTACCTTGTTGATTTATTTCTCTACCTAAATTCTAAGTGGCTTCTCAATTTATGGATATGTGACCATTTCAAGAGGAATGCATTTGTTCATTTTGTTCGGATGTGAAGACTATATGTTGCAATTTTCATTCCGTTGGATTCAGCTTCATTTTATCTGTCAATGTGCTAATGGTTGTCACCCTCTTCAGGATGGCTCCCACTAAGAGCACCAATCAGAATCAGAATCAAGATCCGCCACCACCTCCTCCTCCTCCGGAGGCATGGCAAGTTGTGATGGCCGCAACCAATGCAAACACAAAGTTGATCATGCAAATTCTTCAAGAGCGCAATCAAGCGAACCAAGGCAACCAATGCAACAATCAAAATCACTTTGCTACACTCAACCAGTTCCTTGCTAATGGGCCAAAGACTTTCAGCAATTGTGTTGAGGCAACTGATGCTGACGATTGGCTCGTGGATCTGTGCAAACATTTCGAGTGCAGTAACGTCAGGCCTGAGGACTTCGTCAAGTTCGCATCCTTCCAACTCAAAGATCAAGCTGCAGAATGGTTCCAGCAGTACAAGGATTCCAGAGGAGGACGTGTGATTACTTGGGATGAATTCCGTCAAGACTTCAAAGCTCATCATATTCCCCAGAGCGTGGTTGAAAGCAAGCGTGAGGAATTCCGCAACCTGAAGCAAGGCTCTTTGTCTGTCTATGACTACAACAAGTTGTTTCCGAAGCTCGCCTGCTTTGCTAAGCAGGACGTCCCTGATGAGAAGAGCATGATATACCAGTTCAGGGGTGGTCTCAGAGAAGAAATCCAGCTAGCTCTTGTTCTCTTTGAGCCCTTGAGGTACGATGAGTTCTACAACATGGCATTGAAGCAAGAGGCTGCTCAACTGAGGTGTGATGCTTCCAAGAAGCGAGTCAGAGATGCTACTCCTTCTTCCTCTACTCAAGTGGCCAAGCAGCAGAAGTATTGGCTTCCTCCTCCTCCGTTCCGTCAGCCGTATCAGCAGAAGAGCAAAGGTGGCAGTGGATCTTCCCACCCACCCAACCCTGGCTTTCAGAACAAGACTTCGTCTCAAGCTCCAAGATCGAGTGCTCCGTATCACCGTTCGCTTTCAGAGGTCACGTGCAACAAGTGCCAACAGAAGGGTCACTATGCCAACAAATGCTTCAACCAGAGGCGTCTCCCTCCTCCTCCTCCTATGAGATCGGCAAGTACAGCTATGGTCAAGCATAATCCCAAGCACGCCAAGGTCAACTTGCTGAATGCAGCTCAGGCAGAGGACTCGTCAGATGTCATCATGGGTAACTTTCCAGTTAACTCTTTTCCCGCAAAAGTTCTTTTTGACACTGGTGCATCGCATTGTTTCATGTCAAGATCATTTGTTTCCAAGCATGACTTCGTTTTGCAAATGTTAGGTAAATCTATGGGAGTGGTTTCTCCGGCTAAGTCTATGAGGGCTACTTCAATAGTTCTGGATGTTTCTATCATGATGGGTGATTTCAAGTTTCTGGCTTCTCCAATGGTCCTTGGTAATTCGGATATTGATCTTATTCTCGGGATGGATTGGCTTTCTAAGCACAAGGCTCAGCTTGATTGTGCAGCCAGGAAGATTCAATTGACTCATTCGTCTGAGGATGTAATTGTCTTTACCGCGAATGACGATACCATCCGTCTGTTTTCTCTCAATGAGAAGGGTGAACTGGATGCTATCTCGCAAATTCCAGTCGTTTGCGAATATCAAGACGTCTTTCCAGAAGAGCTTCCAGGAATGCCTCCGCACCGGCCAGTTGAATTCGTCATCGATCTTGAGCCTGGCACGGAACCAGTGTGCAAGCGTCCTTACAAGCTCGGACCTGAAGAGTTGAAGGAGCTGAAGAAGCAACTCGATGCTCAAGAGAGAATGGGTCTCATCCGACCTAGTTCTTCTCTGTGGGGTTGTGGTGTTCTTTTTGTGAAGAAGAAGGATGGAATGGAATGACTTTGTGTTGATTACCGTCCATTGAACAAGAAGACCATCAAGAACAAGTATCCACTTCCCAACATCAATGAGCTGTTCGAACAACTCAAAGGTGCCCAAGTATTCTCCAAGCTTGATCTCCGTATGGGTTATCATCAGATTCGTATACGTGAGCAAGATATTCCCAAGACGGCTTTCATGACAAGCTATGGTTCATATGAATACACTGTCATGTCTTTTGGCCTCGTCAACGCTCCTCCGACGTTCTCTCGCATGATGAACTTCATCTTCAACGCCTACACCAATGACTTCGTTTTGGTCTATCTCGACAACATTCTGGTATTTTCGAAGAACAAGGAAGATCATGCCAAGCACTTGCGTTTGGTACTCGATAAGCTGAGGGAACACTAGTTCTACGCCAAGTTCTCCAAGTGCGAATTTTGGCTCAATGAGGTTCTTTATCTTGGGCATATCATCTCTGCCAAGGGCATTGCGGTGAATCCTGAGAAGGTGTCTGCAATTGTGAATTGGGAACCTCCTCAGAACATGAAGCAACTCTGTAGCTTCCTCGGTCTCGCAAGCTACTGTCGAAGATTCGTTGAAAACTTTTCTAAGATCGCGAAGCCTCTCTCAAATCTTCTCCAGAAGTACGTCAAGTACGTTTGGTCTCCGGAGTGTGACATTGCTTTCAACACTTTGAAAGAGAAATTGGTCACTGCTCCAGTTCTGACTCCGCCTGATGAATCCAAACCATACGAGGTCTTTTGCGATGCCTCTCTCCAAGGTCTTGGCGCAGTGTTGATGCAAGAGAAGAAAGTTGTGGCTTATACCTCTCGCCAGTTGAAGCCCAACGAGAAGAACTACCCCACTCATGATCTCGAGTTGGCGGCAGTTGTGCATGCTCTTTTGACTTGGAGACATCTTTTGTTGGGAAGAAAAGTGGACATTTTCACTGATCACAAGAGTCTCAAGTACATCTTCACTCAGCCTAATCTCAACCTCAGGCAGACTCGATGGGTCAAAATGATTCAAGAGTATAATCCGAGTATCGAGTATACTCCAGGCAAGGCCAATGTGATTGCTGACGCTTTGAGCAGGAAGGCTTACTGCAACAGCCTTATTCTCAAGCCTTATCAACCCGAGCTTTGTGAAGCTTTCCGCAAACTTAATCTGCAAGTTGTTCCTCAAGGTTTCCTCGCCAACCTTCAAGTCTCTCCTACCTTGGAAGACCAGATTCGCCAAGCTCAACTTCTTGATGCTATGGTGAAAAAGGTGAAGATTGGGATTGCCAAGAGTCAACCCAAGTACAAGTGCTACCGCCTTGATGACAAGGATACTCTCTTCTTCGAGGATCGTATTGTTGTGCCCAAAGGTGACCTTCGTAAAGTGATCATGAACGAGGCTCACAATTCTCTCCTCTCCATCCACCCTGGGAGCACAAGATGTATCAGGACCTCAAGCAGGCTTATTGGTGGACTTGAATGAAGCGCGAGATTGCTCAATTCGTGAATGAATGTGATGTCTGCAGAAGAGTGAAGGCAGAACACCAAAGGCCATCTGGTCTCCTCCAACCTCTTGCCATTCCAGAATGGAAGTTTGACCACATTGAGATGGACTTCGTGACTGGGTTTCCAAAGTCCAAGCGTGGCAATGATGCGATATTCGTTATCATCGACAAACTCACTAAAGTGGCTCATTTTCTGCCTATCAAAGAGTCAATCACTGCAGCTCAATTGGCGGAGCTCTACACCTCTCGAATTGTCTCTCTGCACGGTATTCCACAAGTGATCTCTTCAGACCGTGGCAGCATCTTTACCTCCAAGTTTTGGGATTCTTTTCAGAAGGCCATGGGCACCAACATCCGCTTTAGCACAGCTTTCCATCCTCAAACTAGCGGTCAAGTCGAGCGTATCAATCAGATTCTTGAAGATATGCTCAGGGCTTGTGTGATCTCCTTCGGCATGAAGTGGGAGGATTGTCTTCCTTATGCTGAATTCTCCTACAACAACAGTTTTCAAGCAAGTTCAGGAAAGGCCCCATTTGAAATCCTATATGGCAGGAAGTGTCGTACCCCTCTCAACTGGTCTAAAACCGGTGAACGTCAGCTTTTGGGTAATGACTTAATCACAGAAGCAGAAGAAATGTGCAAAGTCATTCGAGATAACCTCAAAGCAGCTCAATCCCGCTAGAAGAGCTACTGTGATAGTAAGCACCGTGATTTGGCTTTCGAGATCGGAGATCATGTTTACCTCCGCGTCTCTCCAATGAAAGGTACTCGTCGCTTCGGTATCAAAGGGAAGCTTGCCCCTAGATACGTGGGACCTTTCAAGATCGTCAGCAAGAGAGGCGATCTCGCCTATCAACTCGAGCTTCCTTCAAACTTTGCAAATGTTCATGACGTGTTCCATGTCTCTCAGCTTCGAAAGTGCTTCAAGACTCCTGATCGCACCGTCAACTTCGAGGACATTGAGCTCCAAGAAGATCTCTCTTATCATGAGCACCCCATTGCTATTCTTGAAGAGACTGAACGCAAGACTCGCAACAAGTCAATCAAATTCCTCAAAGTCAAGTGGTCACACCATTCTGACCGTGAAGCTACCTGGGAACGCGAGGATCACCTCCGTTCTGAGTACCCGGCGTTCTTTAAGTCCTAGATCTTGGGACGAGATCCTTTCGTAGTGGTGGAGTGTTGTAACACCCCGGATATGATTTACCCAATATGTACTCCAACTCTTGCCGTTTCCGGCGTTAAGTTATTTTATTTTCTCGGGTTCAGGTTTTGTCTCTGTGTGTTGTTTTCATTGTCATGCATCTCATATCATGTCATCATGTGCATTGCATTTGCATACGTGTTCATCTCATGCATTCGAGCATTTTCCCCGTTGTCTGTTTTGCATTCCGGCGCTTTGTTCTCCTCCGGTGGTCATTTCTACCTTTCTTTTGTGTGTGGGGATTAAACATTTCCGGTTTGGACCGAGACTTGCCAAGCGGCCTTGGTTTACTACCGGTAGACCGCCTGTCAAGTTTCGTGCCATTTGGACTTCGTTTGATACTCCAACGGTTAACTGAGGGACCGAAAAGGCCTCGTGTGTGTTGCAGCCCAACACCCCTCCATTTTGGCCCAAAACCCACCAAAACCCTCTCCATCATCTAGAGTGTTCGATCACGATCGCGTGGCCGAAAACCGCACCTCATTTGGACACTCCTAGCTCCCTCTATGCCTATATATACACCACCCTCCCGAAAATTCGCGGTTCCCCTCGTCTCTAACCCTAGATCCAGCTCCTCCGGCCGCCGGACACGTCTGTCCACCGGCCCGCGCCAATCGACGCCCGCCATGTGGCGCCTCCGTGCCCACTTTGCCACCCGCCGCCGCCGGCCCGCGAGAGCCCGGGGCCGGCCCTCTTCTTCCCCGACCGGGCCCGAGCTGCCCCGCGCTCCCCGCCGCCTTCCTCTCGCCCCGCGCCGCCCGAGAGAGCTGCCGGCGCTGCCCAGCCCGCTCGTCGCCGGCAACCCGACCACCGCCCGCCGCCTCGCCGAACCTCGCCTCCACAGGTCGCGGCGACCGCGCCGACCCCGGCCATCGCCGGCCCGCGCCGTCCGGCGTCTCCCTCCGGCCACCGGTGCCACGGATCCGGCCCCCTACGTCTTCCTCCGGCGAGCTACCGTGTTTCCTGGGCATCCTCATAAAACATGCCACTGGATCCAGATCTGGAGATTGGATCGGTTGACTTTCTTTGCTCGAAACCCTAATTTTTTCTCATGTTCATCATGTCGTAACTCCTCATCCGTAGCTCCGTTTTGGACATATAGCATATCAAAATGTTCGCCTCAGAGAGTACATCATTTCATTCCATTGCATCATTTTCATTTGAGTTCATCTTGATGCATGAAATGCTGTTAGAAGAATGCTATTTGAGATAATTGTCAGATCTGCTGCTCCAATTAGATATTTGTCATTTTTGCCATGATTATTGTGTGCATGGTTTGCCCCTGAGCTCTTCATGAGTTTTGTTATATATTTTTCCATCTATCTAGAGGTGCAACCCATGTATTTTTGTGATGTGTGTGGTGACTAGCACAAGCTTGCAAAGTTGAGCATTCGTTAATGCTGATTTCAGGGACTTAGCATTTCCACTAAGTCCTTGATCTGTTTATCTCATTAGGCCATATGTTCATGTTGTTTCCTAGTGATCTGTACATCTATTAAGGATGATCAGTAAGGATGTTTTGTTAATCTTGTAGTGCTCTATCCATTCATGTCTTTTTTTGCAATTATGGAGAACCCTAGCTTGAGTCAATCGAGCTCTACTTTTGTCATTTCATGAAACTGGGCAAATTGTCTACTTGTTAGCAATTTTGCCGAGGATGTTGTAGTTGATCCGTGCATGCTATGTAATTGTTCTTGCCCTGTCTAGCTTGCATTTTGTGTATTCTTGATGGGTGTATGCTTAGATTGTCATGACTTGCTCTGTAGTGAGTGCATCGAGCTTGTAAACATGCCTACTTGATATCTGTTTCGGCATGCTCCAGTTTTCACCAAGTCTGAGAACTGATTATGTTTTTGCCATGTTCACATGCTTACAAATGTATTTTCTGATCCCTTTTGGCTCAAGGTCACTAAGGGACTTTTGTTAAGCTCTTTGAGTAGCTCCATGCCATGCTTTACTTTGCCATGTTCAGGTCCTGTAGCATATTGTTTTCATGCTCCAAAAAGTGCTATCTGATCTGAAATTCCAGACAAGTGTTAATTTCAGTAAGTCTGAGATCTGTTTGCCAAATGCTTTTTTGCCATGCTTGTTTGAACCTGTTAATGGATGAATTGGGCATAGCTCAGTGCTAGTTTTTTGTTAAGCTTCATGAATGGATCCCTGCCATGTATTTTGTTGCCATGTTCGAGTGCTGTAGCATGTTCATCTTGTTGCATTTAGATGGCTACTTGCTATAAATCGCAGAACGTGGCCATATTTAAATTGCTTGCCATTTCCAAACCGTAACTCCGATTCCGGCGTTCTTTATATCGTTTTCAAGCGTTTTCATCTCATATTTCCAGTGGCACACTTGGATTTCCAAGTTGAGGCCAGGTTCTTTCATTCCTTGTCAAGTCTTGCATATGCATCCCATATTGCATCCTGCATAGCATACCATCTTTGCATCATATTTTTTGAGTTTTGCACGTGGTTGATTGTGTCCTTGTTGCTTGTTTGTCTTGTTTGGGTAGAGCCGGGAGACGAGTTCGCTAACAAGGAGCCCGTTGAGTTTGCTTTCGAGGATCCAGTCAACTCTAACAACTTTGCAGGCAAGATGATCATACCCTCGAAATCACTACTATCTTTGCTTTGCTAGATGCTCGCTCTTTTGCTATGCCTATGCTACGATGCCTACCACTTGCTTTAATGCCTCCCAAATTGCCATGTCAAACCTCTAACCCACCATGTCCTAGCAAACTGTTGATTGGCTATGTTACCACTTTGCTCAGCCCCTCTTATAGCGTTGCTAGTTGCAGGTGAAGATTGGAGACCGTTCCTTGTTGGAACATTATTTACTTGTTGGGATATCATTTTATTGCCATGTTATCTTAATGCATCTATATACTTGGTAAAGGGTGGAAGGCTCGGCCTCTCGCCTAGTGTTCTGTTCCACTCTTGCCGCCCTAGTTTCCGTCATATCAGTGTTATGTTCCCGGATTTTGCGTTTCTTGCGCGGTTGGGTGATAATGGGAACCCCTTGACAGTCCACCTTGAATAAAACTCCTCCAGCAATGCCCAACCTTGGTTTTACCATTTGCCACCTAGCCTTTTCCCTTGGGTTTCGCGGACTCAAGGGTCATCTTGTTTTAAACCCCCTGGGCCAGTGCTCCTCTGAGCGTTGGTCCAACCTAGAGCACCGTGCGGGGCCGTCCCTTGGCAACTTGGGTTATGTTGGCTCCTGTACGCTTAGCTTATCCGGTGTGCCCTGAGAACGAGATATGTGCAGCTCCTATCGGGATTTGTCGGCGCAGCGGGTGGTGTTGCTGGACTTGTTTTACCATTGCCGGAGTTGTCTTGTAGAACCGGGATACCGAGTCTGATCGGAATGTCTCGGGAGGAGGTCTATTCCTTCATTGACCGTGAGAGCTTGTCATGGGCTAAGTTGGGACTCCCCTACAGGGATTTGAACTTTCGAAAGCCGTGCCCGTGGTTATGGGCAGATGGGAATTTGTTAATGTTCGGTTGTAGATAACTTGAACCTTAACTTAATTAAAATGAACCAACACTGTGAGTTACCGTGATGGTCTCTTCTCGGAGGAGTCCGGGAAGTGAACACGGTGTTGGAGTAATGCTTGCGCAGGTCGTCCTCTAGTTTCTCGTTCACGCTTTGCCTCCTCTTCTCACTCTCTTTTGCGAACAGGATAGCCACCATATATGCTAGTCGCTTGCTACAGCTCCACATATATTACCTTGCCTTACCTATTAAGCTTAAATAGTCTTGATCGCGAGGGTGCGAGATTGCTGAGTCCCTGTGGCTCACAGTTTACTTCCAAACCAGATGCAGGGCCTGATGATTCCGTTCTAGATGACGCGCTTGAGCTCAAGTGGGAGTTCAACGAGGACTCACGCCGATACTACGTGTCTTTCCCTGATGATCAGTAGTGGTGCCCAGTTCGGGTGATCGGGACCGTGTCGCATGTTGGGTTATCTTTTATTTTGGCGCCGTAGTCGGGCCATGAGTGTTTGAATGATGTAATGCTATTTATGTACTTTGATTGATGTGGCGAGTGTAAGCCAACTATGTATCTCCCCTTTATTACTTATATTACATGGGATGTTGTGAAGATTGCCTAACTTTCGACATTGCTTTCAATGCGGTTATGTCTCTAAGTCGTGCCTCGACACGTGGGAGCTATAGCCGCATCGAGGGCATTACATTATTCCCCCTCAAATCATTATTTTTCCTGAACATTACTTCAAACAGTACTGATGCGTGTTCGTCGGTGGCGCCGGTGATGAGCGAGTTGGCTGCCGCTCCGCCGGACGGGCCGGACGCCGCGCTGGCCTCTGCACGGGTTGGCAGGCTGGCCCGAGCGTGACTCATGAGCGAGCAAGCCGCCGCGCTGGCCTTCGCTCGAGCCAGATGGCTGGCCTCAGCGCGGCGGGCGCGAGCAAGCCGCCGCGCTGCCGTGCCAAGCAGCTGGATGGAGCTATCTTGGCTAGCTAGCGGCCGCGAGCGCCGAACGGAGCTGGCATCCGGGCTGCCGCAACATGGGCTCCGCACCGCCGGCGGTTTTGACCTCGCCTTCTACCGGCGGCGGTAGCTGCGTCCCATGGCCGGGGATGACTAGGTGGACGGGCCGGAGGTAGGAGGTCACTCTAGGATTTTGGTTGGTAAGAGGAGTACAATGGTTGATAAGGTAGTCTTATCTTAAGTCTGCCACGTATGCAAGTGGTAGTAGTTTCTTGGCATTTTAGTGGTTTCTTGCATTATTAGAGCAAGTACAATAGAGCTGAGTCAGCGGGCTATAAGAAATAAACTACTACTACTACATGTTGGCTATAAGATGGGCTGTAGATGACATGGCACTGGCTTATAGCCAGCAGCTGGCTATACTATTAACCATGCTCTTAGGGGTTTCTTGTAAGGAACAATGTACGTACTACTAGCGATAAAAGGCAATTCTAGGTTGCATTGTACTCCAACGAGTACTACTAGTGGTCGCGGGAGTGTATACCTCGTTTTGTGGGTTCGATCCCGGCCGAAGGCACGGCGGCCTTTTTTAAAATAGTATACTATCTAGATACATCGCAGAAATGGATGTATCTAGAACTAAAATACATCTAGATACATCCATACCTGCGACAAGTAATTCGGAATGGAGGGAGTACTACACTTCGCTGCGAGCCAATAGTTTACACGGGTAGTTTGAGTTTTGAAGTCAAACGGACGTGCGGCCCCACAATCTGGGTGCACTGGAGTCTGGACAGCCTAGCCACGTGAACGGGTTTTCCTTCCCAGCATCCCGTGGCTCGCGTGCTCGCCCTAGCCGCACCTCGCTTGCAGCTTCCAGCTAGTAGCATATTTAAACTAGCGCCTCCCAATTAAGCCTGAGGAGCCGGAAAAGCCTGGCGGGGCATTGGGAACTGTGCAATATGGCTCTGTACGTAAAGTGCTCTACTACTACTCTGTAGCTTGTGGCGTTGCATGCATGGACTTCACTCCATTATCGGCTCTACTATAAAAGAAATTCCTCTTGACGTGTTTTTTTAAACAGAGGCAAAAGCTTTGCTTCATCTCATTCATAAAGAAGGAACTACTAATAAAGTTCGATGAGATCCATTACACCTCCACAAATGGAAGCGAAAAGCCTAGTCTCGCTGTATCAAATAACTCAAATGTTCTGCCCCCGCAGTAACTGTCGCTGATAAACAGGCTGCTAGTGTGTGCGTGAGAGGAGCGGCTGAGTAGGCCAGCTATGTGAGAGGAGTGGCTGAATAGACCACCGAGAGTACCCACTAGGCCACTACGCAGGTGTACTTCCCCTGCATTGATAGTACAGCGATGGTTCTAGAGAACAGTAGTACCCTCCACTTCCAACTGTGGCTCCTTGGCCCTGAGATTCAAGAGTTCAAAACTGGTGCACTATACAAGACTAGACTAGAAGTACAGTACTCCCTCCTTTCCAGTTTATAGGGCTCATCTCAAAATTTTAGTTTTTCCATTTTATAAGGCTCAATTTGTTTGTTTCCCATCACATGTTTAGATTCCAAGGTGCATTAAATCATTGCATGCAAGTATTAAGAGAAAATTGACCAATGAATGTAATTTATGCATGCACGCATTGCAATTAATGCATTGGTAAACATACTTTTTTGAGGAAAACAAGAGCATTAATTGGGTTCTTTTTTGAGGAGTGGTTGAGAAAAGTAGTACTAGTACTGCTACAGTACGAGTACGTACTTCTCCGTCACATAATGTACGACGTTTTTTGACACTAGTTGGCGTGTACAAAAAATGGCAAAAACATACCCAAAATTTCTTAATCCACGCCAAAAACTACTACCCAGTGCCAAAAATTTCTTACTAGTGCTATTATTTACAGTATAATGCAATCCCATAACGCTCCATAATGCTAGTACTAGTACTCCATGGTACCAAAAACTACTACCTAGTGCCAAAAATTTCTTACTAGTGTTATTATTTAGAGTAGTAAATAATAGCCTCACCCCTTCGCTGAGGAATGATCTACAGTTGGAAGGGACGAGGCCCTGCGGTTACTACACTCTTATCTCCTCCTCGCCAGTTCCCCTCCCCCCGAAGGGAAGGCAGTTCGTCGCTGCTCCCATGGATTCGCCAGGCGGTTCTCCTCCTCGTCGGGGCTGGGAGACCTTGGACGACGATTCTCTGGGAGAAATCGAACGCCGCTCCGACGTCCTCACCGCCGCAAGACTCGGTGCTTCCTGCACCAACTTTTTCAAGACGCTGCTTAAACAAGCTTGGGAAAAGGCCATGCTTGTTGGTCTTCCATGCGTCCTCGAGGAGAAGGTTCTTCTATGGGACAATTCTTTGAATAGTCCACCGCTCCCTGGCCATGGTTGCACGTTGACTCTGCTAGAGTTGACGACGTTGAGAGGTAGTCGGATTTTGTCCGATGAGCAGGTCAGTAATGGAGTTTGATCATGTAGTATTTAGTTATTCCATTTCCATCCCGTAATTTCTCCGCTGCCCATCATCTTATATATAGGTCTGGGTCGGTGCCAATGAAGATTGGCTTGCATACCTCCGGCCGGATACCACCATGATTTTGCACAACATCCACAGCAGTGCGGCCATTCCGGTAGACCCCTTCTCCACCATTGGGATCGGCCTTCCGGACTGGCTGGGCAAGAATACATATGATGATGCCTACATGAGATTGAAGAAGATACCAATTGCGGACCCGCCGATAAAGCGACGCGGCTACAACGATTACTATCTCATCGCGGTGTTCGACATAAGGATTGCCATCAATGCAGGAGGCAGTAACTGCAGAGGCTGGCGCATGTTGGCGGCGGCAGATTTGTACCCCTACACGTTCGAAGACGCCATGCGCCATCTAGGCCGCATCTACGTGGTGACAAGCCAGGGGACTTGTTTCATCTGGTTGACATCCTACGGTACGGGAGATTACAAACGGAATGCACAAACCATCATTTACATCCCTAACGGTACTCCATTATTTTGCAGGGACAAGTCATCCCCCGATCAAAATAAGATCGCCGATCGTGGATGTGCATTTGCATCCGCGATTTGGTCTAACCTGGAACCTTGTAGCTGACTTTGGCATATTGGGATCAACTATCTTAGCAGTCGTTACCCATGGTACCACTAATGTGCAACATGGTCACATAATCTACCATGATCGAACCATCACCATCTACCCAGGTATTCCATTTTTTAACCCTCTCGCCTTCTCTTTCATTGTTGTACTAGTAGTATACTTTGTAGTACTAGTAGGAGTACTTTTTACCTTGGAGGACGCGTATAGCTAGCTAGGCCCTTGAAGACTTGAACCCACTAGCTGCCACCATTTTTGTTTTGCCATGTCTTACTATCTCATCCATGTAGCCAAGAGTGGCTATATATAATAAGCCGGTTATTTTACTTCCTCTATACCGGAGTAGTACTATTTGCTGCACAGTATTACTGACCGCCACATTTGAGCACAACATTATTATGCATGGACCTTGACTATGTACGTCACCATGTGTCCAGATCTAGGATGCCGCGTGTACCAGATGAACGGCCCCGAGTTCGACCCCCATGATGCTACGTGGGTGCCGAGGAACACTCTTGGAGAGTACTCGCTTTTCATCGGGGACAGCTACCCCATTGTGAAGTGGATGCCACCTTCCGTGCACGACACGGAAGGCCTGCCGTTCATGAAGCATGGTTGTGTCTTCAGTGCGCACCGCCGGATGAACGACATGCTGGGACACGCTATCCCTGATTTATGCCGCTTCAGCTTGGATGAGTCTCCATCGTGTGGAACCGGACTAGAAAGCTGCGACAATGATTCCCGTTGCCCACCGCTATGGATCTTGCCATCCATGAAGAACACCTGGGACTGGAACCTGGAGGAGGACATGTAGCCCATCTATTACGTGTAAGTGGAGTACGGTAATTGTGAACGGTAGCGCTGTGAATATATGTAGACTAGTCGTGCACAAATTTATCACATGAGTTGGAGATGAACTTGTGTGGCATACTTGCATTAGTCCTTTAGAATTTATTACTCGTAATTGTGTTATGTCTACGTGCAACTTGTGTGGTTGTTGCACGGGCTCCTACACGCTCTTTGAGAAAAAAAGGTGGCACAGCTTTGGATATACATGACGTGGCGGCATCATATAGTAGCATCGTTCGCTATAGTTGTACTAGTACACTCCTACTAGGACGACAACTCCTATAAAAGCTTGCGCTTGGCTCTTTGCCTCTTCGGGAGGTTCAACAGTTCATACTCGTGTGAACCTTGCACTTGGCTCTTCGCCTCTTCGGAAGGTCCAACAATGATGATACTACAGTACAATATGCTTCTAGCAATCTGACACCGATTGAACTGCTGCACGTCCATCGCGAGGGCGAGGGCGAGGGAGAAGGAGAGGGCGCTGTAGTCAAAACCCTCTCCTCGTCCTGCGAACCACCACGCACGTGGGCGAGGGAGAGGCGTAGTAAGCAAGCTTCTCCTCGTTCAGTGAGTTGACGGGACACATCAAAGCAGTACTAGTACTAGTAGTAGTAGTAGTCCATACTGCGTCCTTTCCGATTAATATGGCTTAATTTGAAACGAGAAAAATACACTGGCGGTCAATGTATGTAATAGTACGCTCTTTACGGTCACTATATATAGTTTTGCGGCGATTATGCGATCACTAGCTCATCGTAGAGCACCGTATTGCACCCTATTGACCGGCCACATAGTCGATGTGGCACTTTGTTGACTGGTTAAATTGTCACCTGGTTTCTGGGTCCCACCTGTCAGTTGGCAGAGAAAGAAATCAGTTAAACAAAATTTTACGCAGGCGCGACATGAGTCCATCCCTTACGCGTGAACCGCCCTAGCTGTGTATGTGAGTGCATGCACGTGTCCTCCCTCGGTCTTCCAACAAAGAGTGTACTACATGATGTACATCTACACTTCCAATGCATTTAGCCTTTAATCTACTAAATCGATATTGATTGACTAATGCACCAACTTGTGCTGTAGGTATAGGCTACATGTCTATCCTTAATTACAGCATGCAACGGCCTTCATTTAATCTTCTTATCTCAATGGTCGCATGCACACATAAGTTTGCTACTTTGGGGCATTAATTATGCCCTGGTCAATGTGTACATCTCTAAATGTACAGTCTTTCATGGACGTAGGGAGTAGGTTGAGCACTTGAGCGTGAGCGTGTGTGTTGCGTCGTGTGTTGTGTGCCGCATGGGTGCGTGAGTGTTGCGTGCGTTGTGTACGTGTGAGTGTTGCATGTTGCATGCATGCATGCATGGGGCTTACTCCCTCCCATTGACATGTTCATATTTCAAGCTTCCTCTGTTCCCTCCATATGGTGATACTCCCTCTGTTCCCAAATATAGTACAAAGTTGAGTCATCTATTTTGGAACGGAGGGAGTAGTACGGAGTAAAAGCCTCCTTCTGTTCTCAAATACGGAGTATTTGTCTTTCTACATATTTCAACAAATGACTAGGTACGGAGCAAAATGAGTGAAGTGAGCGTAGAGGCATAGGGATACTGTAGAAAGGAAGTCCTCGCGATCCATTTATTCCCCATCTCAGTCAGAGATAACTATTCAACTAGTCTTCGCAGTGAAGTGACAATACACGCTGCAGCAGATGGGACACGTAATTAATAAGCTGAACCAGCGTGTTGGTGTTACTAAATCAGCCTTACCCAGTACTGCCATCATGTTTGCCAGTAGAGCACGCTTCCGCAAATACGCCTACGCACCTCTGTCCTCCATTAACTGACATATGGGCCCTGTTGTGGTAGACCCACATGTCATCGGTGTAACTATTTACACTCCGAAGGACGGTATATCCTGGTAGTAGTACTAGTAGAATTGAGATTGAATGCACTTTCTTCCCCGTCTTCCACTCTTCTTCCACCTCTCTTCTTCTTCCTCCTCTCTTCCACATCGTCGGCCGCACACCATTTACCCCCGCTCATTGCTCGCCCACCCGCGCCATCTTCCTTGGTAGCTCGCGCGTACCATATCCCCCCGCTCACTGCTTGGCCACACGAGGAGAAGCTTCTTTGCTCGCCCGCCCGAATCCACTTCCCCGCTGGCTCGCAGGCACCGAAAACCCCAATGGCATAACCGACTGACACGCGGAGCCGCGATTGGAATTCCCTCCCCGATATTCTCTTGGAGCAGATCTGTAGTCGTATGGACCTACTCAGCATCATCCGTTTGGCCGCATGCTCGGTGTCTTTGTACCATCTACTCGTCTACAACCGGCCGGCTCTTTTCAAGACACCCTGCTTGCTGATGCCCGATCCTCGCAGGTGGCCCAGACACCGACTTGACGATCCTACGGAGGTTGTCGTGGTGCCCCTCGACATGCTACCACTACCCGTCCACCTGCCCTTCATGCGCGGCCACTACTAGGCGGGCATGAAGGCCAACTGGGTCGTCCTCATCCACCAATCTTGTAGTCCATGGCGTCTCGTGGATATCTACACCCAGCAAGAGATCACCCTTCCATCTTTGGATACCGCCGCCATTGAGCCTCGCGGCCCGCCGGACACTCCTGCCTACTACGCACAAGACGCGTCAAGCTTTTGGCTCGACCTCTGTTTGCAGAAAGTTGTAATCTGTGAAGTGCCCACACCATCAGAAGACTACATGGATTACAAGATCATTGCCTTGTTCAACAAGGGATTAGTCTATCTGGAATCCGTTCGCCATACATGGTTATGGCTCATCATCAATCCTGTTGAGGAAACATTTCTGTCTGATGCTATAGTGCATGATGGCATCGTTTACGTGGTCGACGCACAGATTGGCTATCTCATCTCATGGTGGAATCTATCGTCGTGTAATTGTTGTATCTCATCTCATCGTTACCTTATGAATACGACTGCCTGTTCATTTGTTACAAATTTAGAATGCATAGCATGTCTATAACCACATCATTGCTATATGTTCCTCTCATTTCCTAGATTTTTATGACCACACATGTTATTGTTAGAGTTGATATGAGAAAAATTGGCATCTAATGATTGTTAGAATACATATTATGAGCATAACATCATGATTGCTATATGTTAATCTCGTTTACAAGATTTTTATAACAACGCATGTTATTGCTTAGAGTTGATATGAGAACAGTAGTAGTAAGTGCTATGGTAGAATATGAGTAGGCGCTGTCATAGCTGTTTTCCTCTCATTGTTACATGATGTTTGAACAATGACATATTGCTAGAATATGAAAGCCATTGGCTTATTTTTTTAACTTGGGGTATGATTATGACCACGGCATTGCAATTCTCTGTCTATGATATGTGTCACTGTTATAATAATCTTAATTCCACACATACTCTGAACATGATTGTTTATTTTTGTCCTTTTGGTCTCCAATTTGAATTGTTGCAGCAGACGCAAATGCGCTGGCCTTCATGATTCCAGGACCTGGAATCATACCAGCCGATGGGTGGTGGTTTATCGCTCGTTCAGCTGACGGCGGTCATTTGATGCTCATTCGCACGTACCAAATTGACCAAACCATTACATCAAACCACATGCAGTACAATGTGTGGGGCGTTCGTGACATTGATGGCTATGGCTGCTTCGTGTTCGAGAAAGATCCCAGCTCCGTTGGGCCAGGCGTATTCAACTGGAGGCGGGTTTACAGCCTCGGCAACCACTCCTTGTTCCTCAGGCTCAATTATCCGATCATCCAACCAATCATTGATCATATCACCGGCGATGATTACTGTGATATGCAACTTCCATTCGCAAGGGGGGCTGTGTTTACACATCATACCATGGGTTTCATGAATCACCATATCCAGAGATTCGTCGACACAGCTTGTTGCCAGATAATCTTCAGTGTGTGAAAGGCATCAAGCTTCCATGCGATGGATGGCTTTTGCAAACCCGACATGCGGCGATGTGGTTCATGCCAACAGCAAATATGCACAACTTGATTCGT